>NC_057813.1:222909544-223146570 GCF_018294505.1 Triticum aestivum | reverse complement strand
AACGCTCACTGTTCATCCCAGAGGCAGCATCGATCGGCTTCAATTAGCAGCAGTAGCGAAGGAATCGCTCCATCGGGTTCAGTTAACAGCCATCAATCGATCGCTCGGGTTCAGTAACGCGTAACCTGCAGTGCAATCGCTCGGGTTCAATTAGAGCCCAATGCCTCGCTCGGGTTCAGTTAGAGCCAACGCCTCGCACACACGCACGTACGTACGAGAGAAACGTGTATCACTCTGCCCCCGACCTCCCACCGTAACCGGCAACTCCCCGAAATTTTCCTCCCCCTCGCTTCTACGACGGTTTTTTCCGTCATGGACGGCCCAAAGAATGTCATGCAGCTGCGTCTCCGGCCCGCCCAGGGCGAAAAGCCCATTTTCTGTCATGATTTTTTGTCATAGAAGTAGGAGCCCACCACATCTATGATGATACCGGGCTTTGTCACAATTATTGTCATAGAAGTGTCATATGTATGACAGGAAAAAAATTCGTTCGGCCCAAAATGTCACGGATGTGTCTTTTTTTTGTAGTGTCTCTCTCAAACAACCCTGCAACCAAATAACAAAGAGTCTCTTGTGTCCCCGACACACCCAATACAATGGTAGATTGTATAGGTGCACTAGTTTGGCGAAGAGATGGTGATACAAGTGCAATATGGATAGTAGATATAGGTATTTGTAATCTGAAAATATAAAAACAGCAAGGTAACAAGTGGTAAAAGTGAGCGTAAACGGTATTGCAATGATAGGAAACAAGGCCTAGGGTTCATACTTTCACTAGTGCAAGTTCTCTCAACAATAATAACATAGATAGATCATATAAAAATCCCTCAACATGCAACAAAGAGTCACTCCAAAGCCACTAATAGCGAAGAACAAACGTAGAGATTATGGTACGGTACAAAACCACCTCAAAGTTATTCTTTTGGATTGATCTATTCAAGAGTTCATACTAGAATAACACCTTAAGACACAAATCAACCAAAACCCTAATGTCACCTAGATACTCCATTGTCACCTCAAGTATCTGTGGGCATGATTATACGATATGCATCACACAATCTCAGATTCATCCAACCAACACAAAGTACTTCAAAGAGTGCCCCAAAGTTTCTACCGGAGAGTCAAGAAAACGAGTGCCAACCCCTACGCATAGGTTCATGGGCGGAACCCGCAAGTTGGTCACCAAAACATACATCAAGTGGCACGTGATATCCCATTTTCACCACAGATAAACATGGCAAGACATACATCAAGTGTTCTCAAATAAAGACTCAATCCAATAAGATAACTTCAAAGGGGAAACTCAATTCATCACAAGAGAGTAGAGGGGGGAGAAACATCATAAGATCCAACTATAATAGCAAAGCTCGCGATACATCAAGATCGTGCCATAGAGAGAACACGAGAGACAGAGAGAGATCAAACACATAGCTAATGGTACATACCCTCAGCCCTGAGGGTGAACTACTCCCTCCTCGTCATGGATAGCGTCGGGATGATGAAGATGGCCACCGGTGATGGATTCCCCCTCCGGCAGGGTGCCAGAACGGGCTCCCGAGAGATTTTTGGTGGCTAAAGAGCCTTACGGCAGCGGGACGCCCGGTCTATCTTGATATTCAATGTTTTTAGGGTATGTAGGCTTATATAGGCGAAAGAAGTCGGTCGGGGGGGTGCTCGAGGGGCCCACGAGACAGGGGGCGCGCCTAGTAGGGGGCGCCCCCTATCTCCTGGCCTCCTCGAGGATCTTCTGACGTGAACTCCAAGTCTCCAGGATCATATTCTTCCAAAAAATCACGCTGCCGAAGGTTTCATTCCGTTTGGACTCCGTTTGATATTCCTTTTCTTTGAAATACTGAAACAGGCAATAAAACAGCAATATGGGCTGGGCCTCCGATTAATAGGTTGGTCCCAAAAGTAATATAAAAGTGTATAATAAAGCCCATAGTCATTCAAAACAGATAATAAAATAGCATGAATGCTTCATAAATTATATATACATTGGAGACGTATCAGCATCCCTAAGCTTAATTCCTACCCGTCCTCGAGTAGGTAAATGATAAAAGAAAGAATTTATGAAGTGTGAATGCTAGAAGGTGCACAAGTTTGATCAATGATAATTTCAATCACCTTTTCTAGCATGATTATATGTCATAACAGTAGTTCATCTCATAAAACTTCTCACGATAAAGTAACAAGCAATTCACATGTCAAAGCATAGACCATGAACCTTCTTGAAAACTAGCAAACTTCATTCTCAGTCATCAAACAATTGCAATTCATCTTATTTTCAGGAATAGCAAACTCCACATACTCAACTATCATATAGTCTTCTACAATTGCTAACACTCACGCAATACTAATGGTTATGGAGTTTCAGTCGAACACTGAGAAAGATAGGGGCTTATAGTGTTGCCTCCCAACGTATTCACCTTTGGGTGATGTCAACAATAATAGTTCATGCTAACTTACATCCAATTGGATATATATATATATCAGATCACCCCAACACAAAGTGCTTGCCAAAGGATAAAATGAAAAGGGGAAAGGTGAAGATCACCTTGACTCTTGCATAAAGTAAAGGACATAAAGTAAAATATAGGCCCTTCGCAGAGGGAAGCAGAGGTTGTCATGCGCTTTTAGGGTTGGATGCACAAAATCTTAATGTGAATGAACATCACTTTATATTGCACTTGCATATGGACCTTTATTATGCAGTCCGTCACTTTTATTGCTTCCATAACAAGATCGTATAAAGCTATTTTCTTCACACCAAAAGATCATACATATTTAGAGAGCAATTTTTATTGCTTGCACCAATGACAACTTACTTGAAGGATCTTACTCAATCCATAGGTAGGTACGGTGGACTCTCATGGCAAAACTGGGTTTAAGGATATTTGGAAGCACAAGTAGTATCTCTACTCGGTGCAAGGAATTTGGCTAGCATGAGGGGGAAAGGCAAGCTCAACATGTTTGAATGATCCATGACAATATACTTTAACTGAGATGTCGGAAAACATAAACCATTACGTTGTCTTCCTTGTCCAACATCAAATCTTTAGCAAGTCATAGTTAATGAGTGCTCCCAATTATAAAAGATGTCTATGATAGTGTATTTATATATGGAATCTATCTTCCTTCAATATTCTTTCATGAATTGTTCAAATGACCAATACAATGCTTGCTAACCTTCAATAAATTAACAGCCTCTACTTTTTAGATGTGAAGTCATTACTCCCCATGGGATAAGCAAATGAGGCATATATAATTTCAGATTTATGACAATCAACTCATTCAACAATTTACTCATAGGATATAAGTGAAGCACACAAGTAAATGAAAAACTACTCCAAAAAGATATAAGTGAAGATCAATGAGTAGCTAAATAATTATGTAACTATGCGAAGCCTCTCTCTCATTAAAGAATTTCAGATCTTGGGATTGTATTCAAACAGCAAGCAAAACAAAATAAAATGACATTGCAAGGATATCACAACTCATGTGAAGAAGCAAAAACTTAGGCTCAACCGATACTAACCGATAGTTGTTGAAGAAGAAAGGTGGGATGCCTACCGGGGCATCCCCAAGCTTAGATGCATGAGACTTCTTGAAATATTATCTTGGGGTGCCTTGGGCATCCCCAAGCTTGAACTTTTGTATCTCCTTAATTCCTCTCATATCATGGTTTCTTTATTTATCAAAAGCTTCATCCACACCAAACTCAACAAGAACTCGTGAGATAGGTTAGTATAAACCAATGCAAAACCTTATCATTTTCCACTGTAACAAATCACTAAAATTATTATTCAACATTGCATACTAAATGCCTCTGCATATTTAATACTCCTATCCTCAAATAGAATCATTAAACAAGCAAACATATGCAAACAATGCAAACATAACAGCAATCTGCCAAAACAGTACAGTCTGTAAAGAATGCAAGATTCATCATACTTCCCTAACTCCAAAAATTATGAAATAAAATTCCCACTGTAGTAAACTTATCAGAGCTCATTATGCAAAAACTTTCTACATTATACCATTCTCTGACTTTTCTAGGGAGTTTTTGCAACAGCGGTAAACTTTCTATTTTCAAACAGCAACATGTATAGTAGCAAAATAAGCATGGTAAAGGCTATCCTTGACTTTTTTATTGAAACTAAAGATGCAAAACATTATTATAAATAACATCAAGAAAACACTAAAAAAATAAAATGACGCTCCAAGCAAAACACATATCATGTGGCGAATAAAAATATAGCTCCAAGTAAAGTTACCGATGAACGAAGACGAAAGAGGCGATGCCATCCGGGGCATCCCCAAGCTTAGGCTCTTGGTTATCCTTGAATATTACCTTGGGGTGCCTTGGGAATCCCCAAGCTTAGGCTCTTTCCACTCCTTATTCCATAGTCCATCGAATCTTTACCCAAAACTTGAAAACTCCACAACACAAATCTCAACAGAAAACTCGTAAGCTCCGTTACTATAAGAAAATAAAACCACCACTTAGGTACTGTAATGAACTCATTCTAAATTCATATTGGTGTAATATCTACTGTAATCCAACTTATATATGGTTCATACCCTCCGATACTACTCATGGATTCATCAAAATAAGCAAACAACACATGGAAAACAGAATCTGTCAAAAACAGAACAGTCTGTAGTAATCTGTATCAAACGTATACTTATAGAACTCCAAAAATCCTAACAAATTAGGAAGTCTTAGGAAATTGGTTTACAAATCCATAGCAAAAAGAATCAGATCAATATCACGTTTCTGTGAATTAAACAAACTAATTTACTGGTTGCAAAAGTTTCTGATTTTCAGCAGGATCAACACAACTATCACCGTAAGCTATCCTAAAGGTCTTACTTGGCACTTTATTGAAACAAAAGCTATAAAACATGATTACTACAGTGGCATAATCATATGAACACACAAAAACAGTAAAGTTAAATATTGGGTTGTCTCCCAACAAGCGCTTTTCTTTAATGTCTTTCTAGCTAGGCATGATGATGGCAATGATGCTCACATAAAAGATAAGAATTGAAACATAAAGGGAGCATCATGAAGCATATGAATAGCACATTTAAGTCTAACCCACTTCCTATGCATAGGGATTTTGTGAGCAAATAACTTATGGGAACAACAATCAACTAGCATAGGAAGGCAAAACAAGCATAACTTCAAAACTTTAAGCACATAGAGATGAAACTTGATATTATTGCAATTCGTACAAGCATATGTTACTCCCTCATAATAATTTTCAGTAGCATCTTGAATGAATTCAACAATAGAACCAGCACCTAAAGCATTCTTTTCATGATCTACAAGCATAGAAAATTCACTACTCTCCACATAAGCAAATTTATTCTCATCAATAGTAGTGGGAGCAAAATCAACAAGATAATTATCATGTGAGGCATAATCCAATTGAAAACTAAAATCATGATGACAAGATTCATGGTTATCATTATTATTAATAGCATACAAGTCATCAAAATAATCATCATAGATAGCAACTTTGTTCTCATAATCAATTGGAACCTCTTCCGAAATAGTGGAATCATCACTAAATAAAGTTGACACTCTTCCAAATCCACTTTCATGTTCATCACAATAAGATTCAACATCCTCCAAAATAGTGGGATCACTACTTCCTAAAGTTGACACTCTTCCAAACCCACTTTCATCAATATAATCATCATAAATAGGAGGCATGCTTTCATCATAATAAATATTCTCATCAAAACTTGGGGGACTAAACATATCATATTCATCAAACATAGCATCCCCAAGCTTGTGGCTTTGCATATCATTAGCATCATGGATATTCAAGGAATTCATACTAACAACATTGCAATCATTCTCATCATTCACATATTTCTTGCCAAGCATTCTATGTAATTCTTCTTCTAGCACTTGAGCACAATTTTACTTTTCATCATACTCACGAAAGATATTAAAAAGACGAAGCGTATGAAACAAACTTAACTCCATTTTTTTTGTAATTTTCTTTTATAAACTAAACTAGTGATAAAACAAGAAACAAAAAGATTCGATTGCAAGATCTAAAGATATACCTTCAAGCACTCACCTCCCCGGCAACGGCGCCAGAAAAGAGCTTGATGTCTACTACACAACCTTCTTCTTGTAGACGTTGTTGGGCCTCCAAGTGCAGAGGTTTGTAGGACAGTAGCAAATTTCCCTCAAGTGGATGACCTAAGGTTTATCAATCCGTGGGAGGCATAGGATGAAGATGGTCTCTCTCAAACAACCCTGCAACCAAATAACAATGGTAGATTGTATAGGTGCACTAGTTCGGCGAAGAGATGGTGATACAAGTGCAATATGGATAGTAGATATAGGTATTTGTAATCTGAAAATATAAAAACAGCAAGGTAACAAGTGGTAAAAGTGAGCGTAAATGGTATTGCAATGATAGGAAACAAGGCCTAGGGTTCATACTTTCACTAGTGCAAGTTCTCTCAACAATAATAACATAGATAGATCATATAACAATCCCTCAACATGCAACAAAGAGACACTCCAAAGCCACTAATAGCAGAGAACAAACGTAGAGATTATGGTAGGGTACGAAACCACCTCAAAGTTATTCTTTCGGATCGATCTATTCAAGAGTTCATACTAGAATAACACCTTAAGACACAAATCAACCAAAACCCTAATGTCACCTAGATACTCCATTGTCACCTCAAGTATCCGTGGGCATGATTATACGATATGCATCACACAATCTCAGATTCATCCATCCAACACAAAGTACTTCAAAGAGTGCCCCAAAGTTTCTACCGGAGAGTCAAGAAAATGTGTGCCAACCCCTATGCATAGGTTCATGTGCGGAACCCGCAAGTTGGTCACTGTCGGTGTCAAAACCGGCGGATCTCGGGTAGGGGGTCCCGAACTGTGCATCTAGGCGGATGTTAATAGGAGACAAGGGACACGATGTTTTTACCCAGGTTCGGGACCTCTCGATGGAGGTAAAACCCTACTCCTGCTTGATTGATATTGATGATATGGGTAGTACAAGAGTGGATCTACCACGAGATCAAGGAGGCTAAACCCTAGAAGCTAGCCTATGGTATGATTCTTGTAATGGTTGTTGTCCTATGGACTAAAACCCTCCGGTTTATATAGACACCGGAGAGGGCTACGGTTACATAGAGTCGGTTACAATGGTAGGAGATCTACATATCCGTATCGCCAAGCTTGCCTTCCACGCCAAGGAAAGTCCCATCCGGACACGGGACGAAGTCTTCAATCTTGTATCTTCATAGTCTTGGAGTCCGGCTGACGATGATAGTCCGGCTGTCCGGACACCCCCTAGTCCAGGACTCCCTCAGTAGCCCCTGAACCAGGCTTCAATGACGATGAGTCCGGCGCGCATATTGTTCGGCATTGCAAGGCGGGTTCCTCCTCCGAATAATTCATAGAAGATCGTGAACACCAGGATAGTGTCCGGCTCTGCAAAATAATTTCCACATTCCACCGTAGAGAGAATAATATGTACACAAGTTCAATCTGCTGACGTATTTGGTGGCATGACGTTATGCCACTACCAAGCCTTTACTTGAATCATTTTTTACTATACCACCTCAGCGCATTTAGCGAAGCGGTTTCCTTGGAACGTCTTGTTGAAGCAGAGATCGTGTTCCCCTTATTCCGGGATTCCCATCAATACGGACGTGGGTAACCCAACCGCGCCATTGATGGTGGCGCTTGGGAGATAAGCGAGTTTTACCAGGCTGGCGGGGACGCATAGTCTTCGTCTGCCCATATATAAGGGGATAAGGATCCACCTTTTTACCTACGCCTTCTTCCTCCTTTGCTTATCCATCTCCGCGCACTCGAGCTCCAACGCCCAAGCCCGCACATCTCGTCTCAACCTTCTCCAGTCATGTCTGGAGTGGGAGGCAAGTGGTTGGCCTCCTCCGTTACGGAGGAGCACATCAAGAAGCTGCGCGACGCCGGATACCTGTCCGGCGACATCGCGCACCGGCTGCCCGACAAGGGGCAGCTCATCCCCACCCCCAGGCCCCATGAGAGGGTCGTATTCCTTCCCCACTTCCTCCGCGGACTGGGCTTCCCGTTGCATCCCTTCGTCCGGGGGCTCATGTACTACTACGGCCTGGAATTCCACGATCTGGCGCCAAACTTCATCCTCAACATCTCGGCGTTTATCGTCATGTGCGAGGCCTTCCTTTGCATCCAGCCCCACTTCGGCTTGTGGCTCAAGACCTTCAACGTCAAGCCGAAGGTAGTGAAGGGTGTCCAAGCGGAGTGCGGAGGCGCCATGCTGGGCAAGATGCCCAACGTCATCTGGCTCGAAAGGGTCTTCGTGGAGTCCGTCAAGGGGTGGCAATCGGGGTGGTTCTACATCACCGAGCCGTGCGACCCTAAATGGGCAGCGGCCCCCGAGTTCAGATCTGGTATCCCTATGCAGCTCACCTCCTGGAAAGAGAAGGGCTTGCTATGGGGCAGTTCGGAGGAGCTGACAGGACTCCAGTCCTGTCTCCAGACCTTGGTGAACAAGAATCTTAGGCTTGTCAATGTGATCTAGGTCATGCTCATCTGCCGGATTCTCCCCTGCCAACAGCGGGCCTTTAATTTGTGGGAGTTCAATCCGGCACAACACCGGACCCTGAGCGGGCTCTTCGACACGACGTACGAAGATGCTTGGAGGGTGTTGTTCAAGGGCGGAGAAGCCCCTGCGTCCGCGACGGAAGACCGCGGATTCAGCACCAAGCGCCCGGCCGGGGAGGTAAGCTTTGTTATCCTCTATGGGACACTTATCTTCTTTCACAATTTAATTTTATGTGGGATCTAAAACTCCCAATGCCTTTGACAGGACTGGCAGAGGACGTCCGGACAGGTAGACTGTTCGGCTCCCCTTCCCAAAGACCCAGCGAATGCCCGTTTAACGGGGCTGCTAGTCCCGGCACTTTATGTGGTGCCGGAGAAGAAGGCTAAGAAGAAGGCCACGGGAACTCGAAGAAGTTCCCGGCGCTAGGTGATATCGGACTCATCGTCCGATGGCTCCGAGGCGGACTCCTCCCCCGAAGATGAGGAGGAGAAAGAGGACTCTCTCCCGGAGGGGGGAGGAAGGAAAAGGAAGGCTTCCCCAACGGGGGAGGCCAAAGGGTCCAAGAGGGGAAGGACCCTTCCCCCGGACAGCTCCGCCAACGCCAACGTTGGCGATGAAGAGTGGCCCTCAAGGGCCAGGCCTCCGGCAAGATCGTAAGTATCCGGATTCCTGAATGGTTTATAATTTCTCTTTGCGTCACATAGTGTCCTTCTAATGCCGCATACTACCTGTAGTCCGGCCGATGATGATCTTCCCGCTTCATCGAGCGGGTCCTTGGCTCCATCGGACGTGGATTCCATTCCGACTGCCTCCACCCCTCGTGATGCTGAGGATGCCGAGGTGGGATCCCAGGAGGGGACCCATCAGGAGGAGGCTCCGGAGGTGCCGCAAGGCAGCCTCCCGGACTCTGCGCCGGACTCCATGCTGGAACCCGCAGTGGTTCCGGAGTCCGGCAGGCGGCCCCTTCGTAAGAAGGGCAAGACCGTGACGCCGGCGGCCTCCGTCCAACCGGAGGCGCCGGACAACTTGTTGGAAGCGCTTAACGGTGCTTCCATCGAGGAAGAACACCGCACTATCATGAGTGCGGTGATTCAGAAGGTTTAGCTCGCCAAGAGCGGGCTGACCGAAGCCTGCAGTAGCCTTCTAACAGGCTTTGAGGTAAGAAGTTTAAAATATGTAATGTAATACCGCATAGATAGTAGCCCCTGATGCTCGGTTCGGTGTTCGGAAAGAAAAACCGGACTGAGGATCTAAAAAAGATATACGCAGGAGTGCTAAAAATTATGTCAATATGGGTTTGCGGGCTGCGCTACTGACCTCTGCCGCACTGATTGCGGAGGTTGGTGCTTTGAAGCAGGATCTCGAGCGGTCCGAGCAAGAGCTCGGCCTTGCCAAGAAGCAGCTCGAGGACAAAGAAGGTGAGTAACACCACTTTGAAATTTTACCTTACAGAAAAGGATTTTGGTTGCAATAGAAATAACAAGGATAACGTGGGTACTGCAGGGGCCACGAACGAGGTGGCGACCCTGAAGGAGGCCGTGTCCACGGCCGAACGCAATGCGGCCGCGGAACGGGCGGAGCGAGAGAAGCAGGAGGCGCGGGTGGCGGAGGTGCGGCAAGAGATCCAGGCTCTCATGGAAAAGCGTGAGAGTTGGGAGCGTGACTCGAAGACTCGAGAGTCCGAGCTTGCATCGGCTCTTGAAAGTGCCAAAGCCGCCAAGGCCGAGGCCCATAAGTCCCTCCAGGAGATTGAGGCGATGAAGAAGATAGCGGCGGGTAAGGCATTTTTCATGCAAAGCAAGCATGTGAATGTAAATTACCTGTTACTTACCCGAATTCGGAGCTCTCCAGGGGCGTTTGCAGATCTGCCACGCAGCGTGTCCGATGCTGCTGCGTTTTACCGGGCTGAGGAGGGGAGCTCAACGGAGAAGGTCTTCTGGTCTCAGTACTCTAAGGCCGGACATTCGGTGCCCCCTAGCGACTAGCTGAAGTAGTTGGTCGAGCTCCACAAGGTAGCCGAGCAGGCCATGAGGGGCCTCATAGTCCGGCTATGGCCTGGAGAGGCCATGCCTAGGAGCTACTTCGGCCTCGTGCGGCGGCTGGTGGATGCATGCCCCTGGGTGGAGGTCGTCAAGCGCTCCGCCTGCATTGAAGGTGCCCGTCGGGCCCTTGCCCGCGCAAAGGTGCACTGGGGCAGGCTGGATGCTGAGAGGCTTCTGCGGATGCGCCGCCGGCGGGCAAGGAGTATCGTACACCCGAAATGTACTATAAGACTGTCCTGAAGGGTGCCCGCAAGATTGCGGATGAGTGCCCCAGAGATGTAATTATTGAGTAAACTCGCAATGTGTTATCATGTGCGCTGAAAACTTTGTTCATATGCGCTAAGAAATGCTTATTGATTTAAAATATTACCTTCTGTGCGGCTGTTTATAAAATCTGAGAGATGGCAAGTCGTCGGCTTCAGCCCCCATGCCACGAGTGCTGGGGTGTTCGGGATAAACTTGAGCACTCTTGTTCCCATTTTTGGGTCCATCTAGGGAGGCGCTCAACACAACGAACAAGGCAACCGGACTTATAATGCTTGAACACTCTCACTTAGCCATAGAATTCTATAATTTTAAATTTCGGCGAAGCCCCTAGTATTCGGAAGACCGAGTTCGGGGCGCTATCCATGCCTGGGCCGGACAAAGCCGGTTCCTCGCTCTAAGCGGCATAAGTCTTTAAGGACTCGAAAGGACCTCTCGAACAGCGACCAGTCTCTCGCCTTATCATGACAGTCAGTTTTAGCTTTCTCCACTGAGGCGCTCGCCCAGCTCAACCGGGGCACAATCGCAGTGGTTCTCCCAGTGCTACCTTAGCCGACAGAACGGAACGTAAGGTATCAAAACATGGGAGCCGGGCAAACCCAACTATTGACCCAAGACATGATTCGGAGCCGATGCATATAATGCTATAAGTTCGGGGTGCCGCACTTGTGAAAGTGTTCGGACTTCACACCATAATGCGGGGAACATAAGCCCCTGGTGTATTCAGCCGCACCAATTTGTACGGATGCAAGATGTCATAAATGAACATATATATAGAAAGGAATGCAATTATAAGGAAAAAGTAATGCATTGTTTATTCAGGGAATTCTGCCATGAGTGCAGAACGATACAAATTGTGCGGTAAGCAAGGGAGTGGACTATTTAAACATGTCCCCCTCCAGGGGTGGGCTATGGAATGGTGTAATAAACAGATTTAATGCTCGTAATGGAGACCACCTGAGTGTTCGTCGTAGCCCTTGTTCCTCCCTGGCTGTTGCATCATGAGTTCGGCCGATCTACTGCCGGACAGGGCCTCTTGTAAATGGAGTCCTGTGGATAAGATAAAAAAAGGAAAAGAAAAAGAGCGACACATTTAGGAGCCCCTGGTGTGGTTGAGCCGCACTCTGGGCCTGTCGTGGTCGTGCCCCTCCCCCTATGCCCAAGGTATCTCCAGAGCGTAATGATGTACGCGGGGAGCTTGTCTTGCAATCATGCAAGGGCTGGGGGTGGGGCCGCATTGCTACGCATGCTCGGAACGTGCCAGGTGGTCTTGATGTATGTTGCTCCGGGCGCGTTTGATCATGTCTGGTCTTTTAACGGCCGGACTCGAAAATTGCCTTAAGGTTCTGGACTTCTGCCGCTAGAGCCGCTGTGTGTTCCTCCGTTCGGAGGGAGCGTTCGGTGTTTCCGTTGACTATGATGACTCCACGAGGGCTTGGCATCTTGAGCTTGAGGTATGAATAATGCGGCACCACGTTGAAGTTTGCAAACACAGTTCATCCGAGCAGGGCGTGATAGCCACTACGGAACAGGACTATGTCGAAGATTAACTCCTCGCTTCAGAAATTATCCGGGGATCCGAAGACCACTTCCAGCGTGACCGAGCCTGTGCAATTGGCCTCAACACCTGGTATAACGCCTTTGAAGGTCGTCTTTGTAGGTTTAATCCTTGAGGGGTCTATGCCCATCTTGCACACTGTATCCTGATAAAGCAGGTTCAGGCTGCTGCCGCCGTCCATCAGGACTCTAGTGAGGTGAAATCCGTCGACGATTGGGTCTAAAACCAATGCGCGAATCCACTATGGCGGATACTGGTTGGGTGGTCTCTTCGATCGAAAGTGATCGGGCAGGAGGACCATGGATTGAACTTCGGGGCGACTGGCTCCATCGCATATACGTCCCTGAGTGCACGCTTCCGTTCCCTCTTGGGTATGTGGGTTGCATATATCATGTTTACCGTCTGCACTTGTGGGGGGAAACCCTTCTGTCCTCTACTGTTCGGTGGCCGGGTCTCTTCCTCGTCGTCGCTATGCAGCCCCTTGTCATTGTTTTCGGCAATTAACTTACCTGCCTGCTTGAATACCCAACAATCTCTGTTGGTGTGATTGGCTGGCTTTTCGGGGGGCCATGTATCTGGCAAGTGCGGTCGAGTATTCGGTCCAAATTGGACGCACCCGGAGTGGTTCTTTTGAATGGCTTCTTCCGCTGATCGGGTTTAGAGCCTCTGAATCCGGCATTGACTGCCGTATCCTCATTGTTATCGCCGTTAACGCGGCGTTTGTTTTTGTTTCGACGCGACCTGCCATTGTGGTCCTTAGTATCCGGACTGCCAGCGTTTTTGCTGAGGTTGTTGCTGCGAGCTAGCCAAATGTCTTCTCCCGCACAGAAGCGGGTCATGAGTGATGTGAGGGCTGCCATGGATTTCGGCTTTTCCTGTCCTAGGTGCCGGGCCAGCCACTCGTCGCGAATGTTATGTTTGAAGGCTGCAAGAGCCTCTGCATCCGGACAGTCGACGATTTGATTTTTCTTTGTTAAGAACCGTGTCCAGAACTGTCTGGCCGATTCGTCTGGCTGCTAAATTATGTGGCTTAGGTCATCGGCGTCTGGTGGTCGCACATATGTGCCCTGGAAGTTATCGAAGAATGCGGCTTCCAGGTTCTCCCAACACCCAATTGACTCTGCGGGCAAGCTGTTAAGCCAATGCCGAGCTGGTCCTTTAAGCTTGAGTGGGAGATACTTGATGGCGTGGAGATCGTCGCCGCAGGCCATATGGATGTGAAGGAGATAATCTTCGATCCAAACCGCAGGGTCTGTTGTGCCATCGTAGGATTCAATGTTCATGGGTTTAAACCCTTCAGGGATTTGATGATCCATTACTTCATCTGTGAAGCACAATGGGTGTGCGGCGCCTCTATATTGAGCAATGTCACGACGTAGCTCAAGAGAGCGTTGTCTGCTGTGTTCGGCCCGGATATTGAGCAATGGATTTGATGATCCATACCGTCGATGTCTTCGGAGTCATAGTCTAGCATGTCGGTTAGGTCGTCGACAGTGGCTACAAAGTGGGTGGTGGGTGGGCTTTGAATTTTTTTGTCGTCTGCATCCCAACCGTCCTGACCGCAGTCCGGCCAGGGCTCTCCTGATAGCGAGAGATGCTTTAGCGAATTTAGGATGTCGCCAAAGGGTGAACGCTGAAAGATGTCCGCGGCGGTGAATTCCTTGATCGGCGCCCAATCGGATTCGATTGGCAGGGGCGCAAGAGGTTCGGAGTCCGGCAAGGAGTCCGGCGCCTCGGAGTCACGAGCTTTATAAGGGACAAGGTCGGTATTCGGCTCTATCGCCATAGAAGTCGCAGTTCTTGAGGCGGTGTCCAGCCACCCGTCCTCGATCTGCGCAATCGGCTCCGAACTATAGGTCGGAGCAGATTCGTGTGCGGCCTCCAAGGCACTGTCCGGCGGCAGAGCTAGATCATACCCATCGTGACAGTGCGGCACGCTCGGCTGTGGCTCGAATCCGTCGAAGATCAAATCTCCGCGGACGTCAGCCGTGAAGTTTAGGCTTCCAAATCTGACCTGATGGCCAGGGGCGTAGCTTTCGATCTGCTCCAGATGGTCAAGTGAATTGGCCCGCAGTGCAAAGCCGCCGAATACGAAGATCTGTCTGGGGAGAAAAGTCTCACCCTGGATGGCGTTGTTGTTGATTGAAGAAGCCATCAAGCCTATCGGTGATGACACAGAGGAACTCTCAATGAAAGCACCAATGTCGGTGTCAAAACCGGCGGATCTCGGGTAGGGGGTCCCGAACTGTGCGTCTAGGCGGATGGTAACATGAGACAAGGGAAACGAGGTTTTTACCCAGGTTCGGGCCCTCTCGATGGAGGTAAAACCCTACTCCTGCGTGATTGATATTGATGATATGGGTAGTACAAGAGTGGATCTACCACGAGATCAAGGAGGCTAAACCCTAGAAGCTAGCCTATGGTATGATTGTTGTAATGGTTGTTGTCCTACGGACTAAAACCCTCCGGTTTATATAGACACCGGAGAGGGCTAGGGTTACACAGAGTCGGTTACAATGGTAGGAGATCTACATATCCGTATCGCCAAGCTTGCCTTCCACGCCAAGGAAAGTCCCATCCGGACACGGGACGAAGTCTTCAATCTTGTATCTTCATAGTCTTGGAGTCCGGCTGACGATGATAGTCCGGCTGTCCGGACACCCCCTAGTCTAGGACTCCCTCAGTCACCAAAACATACATCAAGTGGCACGTGATATCCCATTGTCACCACAGATAAACATGGCAAGACATACATCAAGTGTTCTCAAATAAAGACTCAATCCAATAAGATAACTTCAAAGGGGAAACTCAATTCATCACAAGAGAGTAGAGGGGGGAGAAACATCATTAAGATCCAACTATAATAGCAAAGCTCGCGATACATCAAGATCGTGCCATAGAGAGAACACGAGAGAGAGAGAGAGATCAAACACATAGCTACTGGTACATACCCTCAGCCCCGAGGGTGAACTACTCCCTCCTCGTCATGGGTAGCGCCGGGATGATGAAGATAGCCACCGGTGATGGATTCCCCCTCCGGCACGGTGCCGGAACGGGCTCCCGAGAGGTTTATGGTGGCTACAGATGCTTACGGCGGCGGGACTCCCGATCTATCTTTATATTCGATGTTTTTAGGGTACATAGGCTTATATAGGCGAAAGAAGTCCATCGGGGGGTGCTCGAGGGGATCAAAAGATAGGCGGGCTCCCCCTATCTCCTGGCCTCCTCGAGGATCTTCTGACGTGAACTCCAAGTCTCCAGGATCATATTCTTCCAAAAAATCATGCTGCCGTAGGTTTCGTTTGGACTCCGTTTGATATTCCTTTTCTTCGAAATACTGAAACATGCAATAAAACAGCAATATGGGCTGGGCCTCCGGTTAATAGCTTAGTCCCAAAAGTAATATAAAAGTGTATAATAAAGCCCATAATAATTCAAAATAGATAATAAAATAGCATGAATGCTTCATAAATTATAGATACGTTGGAGACGTATCAGCATCCCCAAGCTTAATTCCTACTCGTCCTCGAGTAGGTAAATGATAAAAGAAGGAATTTACCCCCTTGAAGCATCACTGGCAACAAGGAGGTCAGTGAGGAGACGGTGGCTCAGTGGCTGTGAAGCATCACTGGCAACAAGATAACCCCCGTGGAGCCAAGAGGATCTTGCCATACGACGCCAACAATGCCCCAGATGAGGCCAGGCGCGATTTGTCAAGTGTTTATGTCTTGTATTCTCCAATACGCAGTTATTCTGGGATCCGACTGATATTTGTGACTTGTGTCTTGCAGGTTTTCATGAAGATGTACTCGCTTGTACCAAACGGAGAGCAGCACCTTGGAGGATTAGAAAGCAAGGATGAAAGCACCAACATTGAATATGCTGATGACAGCAACGATGATAGCGATGACTCCGACGACCGCGAGGAGGTCAAGTCACCACCATGTTCTGAGTGCCGCTCCAAGCAATCACAAGATCCTGCAGGTGGCTGCGGCAAGGCAGCAGCATCGAGTGCGAGGATTCCAAAGCCAAAGTCGCTCCACCCAAACCCCAGAAGGCTTTGCCCAGGATCAAGGTTGTGCCCATCGCTTCGACGTAAGTGTTCCTTTTCCTTCCCCTTCATTGCTGTTGCGGACCTTCTTGTTTGTTTGACTGAATGAGATTTTGGATCCCCAGGGCCGCTACTTCAGGGACGTCCCACATGGAGATTGATGATGAGCAGGCTAATGCGGACACCGCAGACATGGCCACTTCTCGAGCAGGTACGAGATTGCAGACATGCTCATGCTTTACCAATTGTTGTGGTGGTCGACTGGAATCTCACTGTCGAGTGCTTGCAGTACCATCAGATGTATCCAGCTTCCAGACGACGATGAGGATGAGCCTCCAAAAAATGCAGGGGGAAGAGGCAGAGCCTCGTCCATCTCGCGGGGCCTGAGCAAGAGAACGCCTTCGAGTCGGACGTCTCACCCGCCAACTGAACCCGTCGTCCAAGAACTTGGTGGCTCGTCTCAAATTGGTGTTTGCTTTGTTGTCCCACTGTCGACTGCTCAACCTCTAGTGACGGCCGCTCAAACCGCTGGTCTGACTAGCAGCCTCAAACATTGACTCCTCCAGCTTCATCATCAACTCCTGAGTCGATTGGACTCGGTCTTCATCACGACCTGGAGGACCAAACTAGAGCTGCGAAGGAGGCCATGATCCAAGCAGGCCTGATGATGGAGAGGATGAAGGTGGTGTATGAGAATAGCAATGTTGCTTATGACGCCAGTTCTACCCTTCAGACCAACATTCGAGTAAGTACGATTGTAAGTTGATTTCCGATTGGTTTTTCAACCCGAACCTTGCTCTGCTAGGATATGGTATCTGAAAACTGCTGCTTTATTATTCGTAAGATGTCCGTGGATGAGCGTTTTGGAACCTTTAGTGTGCATCTATCATGGGTCTGTGCTTTGCATCTGTACACCCACTGGGTGTTTTCTTTGTCTGCATAGTTCTTCCACTCGAGTCAGACAGGTCGTGTCAAGTGAGTTCCTGGTCCAGTGGGGGCACTGTTGGGGAACGTAGCAGAAATTCAAAATTTTCCTACATGTCACCAAGATCTATCTATGGAGAGACTAGCAACGAGGGGAAGGAGAGTGCATCTACATACCCTTGTAGATCGCTAAGCGGAAGCATTCAAGTGAACGGAGTTGATGGAGTCGTACTCGTCGTGATTCAGATCACCGATGATCCTAGTGCCGAACGGACGGCACCTCCGCGTTCAACACACGTACAGCTCGACGATGTCTCCCACGCCTTGATCCAGCAAGGAGAGAGGGAGAGGTTGAGGAAGACTCCATCCAGCAGCAGCACAACGGCGTGGTGGTGATGGAGGAGCGTGGCAATCCTGCAGGGCTTCGCCAAGCACCTACGGGAGAGGAGGAGGTGTCACGGGAGGGAGGGAGGCGCCAAGGGCTCAGGTATTGATGCCCTCCCTCCCCTCCACTATATATAGGGGCAGGGGAGAGGGGGGAGGCGCAGCCTTGCCCCTTCCTCCAAGGAAGGGGTGCGGCTAAGAGGGGGGAGGAGTCCATCCTCCCCAAGGCACCTCGGAGGTGCCTTCCCCCTTTAGGACTCTCCCCTTTTTCCTATATCTTGGCGCATGGGCCTCTAGGGGCTGGTGCCCTTGGCCCATGTAGGCCAAGGCGCACCCCCTACAGCCCATGTGGCCCCCCGGGGCAGGTGGCCCCACCCGGTGGGCCCCCGGGACCCTTCCGGTGGTCCCGGTACAATACCGATGACCCCGAAACTTGTCCCGATGGCCGAAACAGGACTTCCTATATATAAATCTTTACCTCCGGACCATTCCGGAACTCCTCGTGACGTCCGGGATCTCATCCGGGACTCCGAACAACATTCGGTAACCACATACAAACTTCCTTTATAACCCTAGCGTCATCGAACCTTAAGTGTGTAGACCCTACGGGTTCGGGAGACATGTAGTCATGACCGAGATGTTCTCCGGTCAATAACCAACAGCGGGATCTGGATACCCATGTTGGCTCCCACATGTTCCACGATGATCTCATCGGATGAACCACGATGTCAAGGACTCAATCAATCCCGTATACAATTCCCTTTGTCTAGCGGTATGGTACTTGCCCGAGATTCGATCGTCGGTATACCGATACCTTGTTCAATCTCGTTACCGGCAAGTCTCTTTACTCGTTCCGTAACACATCATCCCGTGATCAACCCCTTGGTCACATTGTGCACATTATGATGATGTCCTACCGAGTGGGCCCAGAGATACCTCTCCGTTTACACGGAGTGACAAAATCCCAATCTCGATTCGTGCCAACCCAACAGACACTTTCAGAGATACCCGTAGTGTACCTTTATAGCCACCCAGTTACGTTGTGACGTTTGGCACACCCAAAGCACTCCTACGGTATCCGGGAGTTGCACAATCTCATGGTCTAAGGAAATGATACTTGACATTAGAAAAGCTTTAGCATACGAACTACATGATCTTGTGCTAGGCTTAGGATTGGGTCTTGTCCATCACATCATTCTCCTAATGATGTGATCCCGTTATCAACGACATCCAATGTCCATGGTCAGGAAACCGTAACCATCTATTGATTAACGAGCTAGTCAACTAGAGGCTTACTAGGGACATGGTGTTGTCTATGTATCCACACATGTATCTGAGTTTCCTATCAATACAATTCTAGCATGGATAATAAACGATTATCATGAACAAGGAAATATAATAATAATCAATTTATTATTGCCTCTAGGGCATATTTCCAACAGTCTCCCACTTGCACTAGAGTCAATAATCTAGTTCACATCGATATGTGATTAACACTCAAGGTCACATCCCCATGTGACTAACACCCAAAGAGTTTACTAGAGTCAATAATCTAGTTCACATTTACCATGTGATTAACACTCGATGAGTTCTGGGTTTGATCATGTTATGCTTGTGAGAGAGGTTATAGTCAACGGGTCTGAACCTTTCAGATCCGTGTGTGCTTTACAAATCTCTATGTCATCTCCTAGATGCAGCTACCACGTTCTATTTGGAGCTATTCCAAATAACTGTTCTACTTGGAGCTATTCTAAATTGTTGCTCCATTATACGTATCCGGTATCTCTACTCAGAGCTATCCGGATAGGTGTTAAGCTTGCATCGACGTAACCCTTTACGACGAACTCTTTTACCACCTCCATAATTGAGAAAATTCCTTAGTCCACTAGTTACTAAGGATAACTTTGACCGCTGTCCTGTGATCCATTCTTGGATCACTCTTGTACCCCTTGACTGACTCATGGTAAAGCACACTTCAGGTGCGGTACACAGCATAGCATACTGTAGAGCCTATGTCTTAAGCATAGGGGACGACCTTCGTTCCTTTCTCTCTATTCTGCCATGGTCGAGCTTTAAGTCTTAACTTCATACCTTACAACTCAGGCAAGAACTCCTTCTTTGACTGATCCATCTTGAACACCTTCAAGATCACGTCAAGGCATGTGCTCATTTGAAAGTACTATTAAGCGTTTTGATCTATCCTTATAGATCTTGATGCTCAATGTTCAAGTAGCTTAATCCAGGTTTTCCATTGAAAACACTTTCCAAATAACCCTATATGCTTTCCAGAAATTCTACGTCATTTCTGATCATTAATATGTCAACAACATATACTCATCAGAAATTCTATAGTGCTCCCACTCACTTCTTTGGAAATACAAGTTTCTCATAAACTTTGTATACACCCAAAATCTTTGATCATCATCAAAGCATACATTCCAACTCCGAGATGCTCACTCCAGTCCTCAGAAGGATTGCTGGAGCTTTGCATACTTATTAGCATATTTCAGGATAGACAAAACCTTCCGGTTGTATCACATACAACCTTTCCTCAAGAATCGTCGAGGAAACAATGTTTTGACATCCTATCTGCAAGATTTCATAAATAATGCAGTAATTGCTAATATAATTCCAACAGACTCTTAGCATCGCTACGAGTGAGAAAGTCTCATCGTAGTCAACTCCTTGAACTTGTCGAAAAACATCTTAACGACAAGTCGAGCTTTCTCAATGGTGACACTTACCATCATTGTCTGTCTTCCTTTCAAAATCCATATGTACCTAACAGCCTTACGACCATCAAGTAGTTCTTCCAAAGTCTACACTTTGTTTTCATACATGGATCCTCTCTCGGGTTTTATGGCCTTGAGCCATTTATCGGAATCCGGGCCCACCATCGCTTCTCCATAGCTCGTAGGTTCATTGTTGTCTAGCAACATGACTTCCAAGACAGGATTACGTACCACTCTGAAGTAGTACGCATCCTTGTCATCCCACGAGGTTTGGTAGTGACTCGATCCGAAGTTTCATGATCACTATCATAAGCTTCCACTTCAGTTGGTGTACGTGCCACAGGAACAACTTCCTGTGCCCTGCTACACACTTGTTGAAGTGACGGTTCAATAACCTCATCAAGTCTCCACCATCCTCCCACTCAACTTTTCGAGAGAAACCTTTCCTCGAAAAAGGACCCGATTCAAGAAACAATCCCTATTGCTTTCGGATCTGAATTAGGAGGTATACCCAACTGTTTTGGGTGTCCTATGAAGATGCATTTTATCTGCTTTGGGTTCGAGCTTATCAACCTGAAACCTTTTCACATAAGCGTCGCAGCCCCAAACTTTCAAGAAACGGCAACTTAGGTTTCTCCAAACCATAGTTCATACGGTGTCGTCTCAACGAAATTATGTGGTGCCCTATTTAAAGTGAATGTGGTTGTCTCTAATGCCTAACCCATGAACGATAGTGGTAACTCGATAAGAGACATCATGGTATGCACCATATCCAATAGGGTGCAACTATGACGTTTGGACACACCATCACACTATGGTGTTCCAGGCTGTATCAGTTGTGAAACAATTTCCACAATGTCTTAATTCTGTGCCAAACTCGTGATTCAGATATTCATCTCTATGATCATATCATAGATCTTTTATCCTCTTGTCACGACGATCTTTCAACTTCACACTGAAATTACTTGAACCTTTCAATAATTCAGACTCGTGATTCATCAAGTAAATATACTCAACATCTACTCGAATCATCTGTGAAGTAAGAACATAACGATATTCACTGCATGCCTCAGCACTCATTGGACTGCACACATCAAAATGTGTTACTTCCAACAAGTTGCTATCTTGTTCCATCTTACTGAAAACGAGGCTTTTCAGTCATCTTGCCCATGTGGTATGATTTGCATGTCCCAAGTGATTCAAAATCAAGTGAGTCAAAACGGTCCATTTGCATGGAGTTTCTTCATGCATATACACCAATAGACATGGTTCGCATGTCTCAAACTTTTCAAAAACGAGTGAGCCCAAAGATCCATCAATATGGAGCTTCTTCATGCGTTTTATACCGATATGACTTACGTGGCAGTGCCACAAGTAGGTGGTACTATCATTACTATCTTTTGGCATGAACATGTGTATCACTACGATCGAGATTTAATAAACCATTCATTTTAGGTGTAAGACCATTGAAGGTATTATTCAAATAAACAGAGTAACCATTATTCTCCTTAAATGAATAACCGTATTGCGATAGACGTAATCCAATCATGTCTATGCTCAACGCAAACACCAAATAACAATTATTTAGGTTTAACACCAATCTCTTTGGTAGAGGGAGCGTGCGATGCTTGATCATATCAAGCTTGGAAAAACTTCCAACACATATCGTCAGCTCACCTTTAGCTAGTCTCCGTTTATTCCGTAGCCTTTTGTTTCGAGTTACTAACACTTAGCAACCGAACCGGTATCTAATACCCTGGTGCTACTAGGAGTACTAGCAAAGTACACATTAACACAATGTATATCCAATATACTTCTATCGACCTTGCCAGCCTTCTTATCTACCAAGTATCTAGGGTAATTCTGCTCTAGTGGTTGTTCCCCTTATTACAGAAGCACTTAGTCTCGGGTTTGGGTTTTACCTTGGGTTTCTTCACTAGAGCAGCAGCTGATTTGCCGTTTCATGAAGTATCCCTTCTTGCCCTTGCCCTTCTTGAAACTAGTGGTTTCACCAACCATCAACAATTGATGCTCCTTCTTGATTTCTACTTTCGCGGTGTCAAACATCGCGAATACCTCAAGGATCATCATATCTATCCCTGATATGTTATAGTTCATCACGAAGCTCTAACAGCTTGGTGGCAATGACTTTGGAGAACCATCACTGTCTTATCTGGAAGATCAACTCCCACTCGATTCAAATGATTGTTGTACTCAGACAATCTGAGCACAAGCTCAACAATTGAGCTTTTCTCCTTAGTTTGCAGGTTAAGAAAGTCATCGGAGGTCTTATACCTCTTGACATGGGCACGAGCCTGAAATCCCAATTTCAGCCCTCAAAACATCTCATATGTTTCGCGATGTTTCAAAAACGTCTTTGGTGCCTCAACTCTAAACCGTTTAACTGAACTATCACGTAGTTATCAAAACGTGTATGTCAGATGTTCGCAACAACCACAGACAACGTTCGAGGTTCAGCACACTGAGCGGTGCATTAAGGACATAAGCCTTCTATGAAGCAATGAGGACAATCCTCAGTTTACGGACCTAGTCCGCATAATTGCTACTATCAACTTTCAACTAATTTTTCTCTAGGAACATATCTAAACAGTAGAACTATAGCGTGAGCTACGACATAATTTGCAAAAACCTTTTGACTATGTTCAGGATAATTAAGTTCATCTTATGAACTCCCACTCAGATAGACATCCCTCTAGTCATCTAAGTGATTACATGATCCGAGTCAAACTAGGCCGTGTCCGATCATCACGTGAGACGGACTAGTCATCATCGGTGAACATCTTCATGTTGATCGTATCTTCTATACGACTCATGTTCGACCTTTCGGTCTCCGTGTTCCGAGGCCATGTCTGTACATGCTAGGCTCGTCAAGTTAACCCTAAGTGTTTCGCGTGTGTAAATCTGTCTTACACCCGTTGTATGTGAACGTTAGAATCTAACACCCGATCATCACGTGGTGCTTCGAAACACGAACTGTCGCAACGGTGCACAGTTAGGGGAGAACACTTCTTGAAATTGTTGTAAGGGATCATCTTATTTACTACCGTCGTTCTAAGCAAATAAGATGTATAAACATGATAAACATCACATGCAATCAAATAGTGACATGATATGGCCATCATCACTTTGCTCCTTTTGATCTCCATCTTCGGGGCTCCATGATCATCATCGTCACCGGCATGACACCATGATCTCCATCATCATGATCTCCATCATCGTGTCTTCATGAAGTTGCCTCGCCAACTATTACTTCTACTACTATGGCTAACGGTTAGCAATAAAGTAAAGTAATTACATGACGTTTAAGTTGACACGCAGGTCACAAATAAATAAAGACAACTCCTATGGCTCCTGCCGGTTGTCATACTCATCGACATGCAAGTCGTGATTCCTATTACAAGAACATGATCAATCTCATACATCACATATATCATTCATCACATCCTTTTTGGCCATATCACATCACATAGCATACCCTGCAAAAACAAGTTAGACGTCCTCTAATTGTTGTTTGCATGTTTTACGTGGCTGCTATGGGTTTCTAGCAAGAACGTTTCTTACCTACGCATGAACCACAACGTGATATGCCAATTGCTATTTACCCTTCATAAGGACCCTTTTCATCGAATCCGATCCGACTAAAGTGGGAGAGACAGACACCCGCCAGCCACCTTATGCAACTAGTGCATGTTTGTCGGTGGAACCGGTCTCACGTAAGCGTACGTGTAAGGTTGGTCCGGGCCGCTTCATCCCACGATGCCGCCGAATCAAGATAAGACTAGTAACGGCAAGCATATTGAACAATATCGACGCCCACAACTACTTTGTGTTCTACTCGTGCAAAGAATCTACGCAATAGACCTAGCTCATGATGCCACTGTTGGGGAACGTAGCAGAAATTCAAAATTTTCCTACGTGTCACCAAGATCTATCTATGGAGAGACTAGCAACGAGGGGAAGGAGAGTGCATCTACATACCCTTGTAGATCGCTAAGCGGAAGCGTTCAAGTGAACGGGGTTGATGGAGTCGTACTCGTCGTGATTCAGATCACCGATGATCCTAGTGCCGAACGGACGGCACCTCCGCGTTCAACACACGTACAGCTCGACGATGTCTCCCACGCCTTGATCCAGCAAGGAGAGAGGGAGAGGTTGAGGAAGACTCCATCCAGCAGCAGCACAACGGCGTGGTGGTGATGGAGGAGCGTGGCAATCCTGCAGGGCTTCGCCAAGCACCTACGGGAGAGGAGGAGGTGTCACGGGAGGGAGGGAGGCGCCAAGGGCTCAGGTATGGATGCCCTCCCTCCCCTCCACTATATATAGGGGCAGGGGAGAGGGGGGAGGCGCAGCCTTGCCCCTTCCTCCAAGGAAGGGGTGCGGCTAAGAGGGGGGGAGGAGTCCATCCTCCCCAAGGCACCTCGGAGGTGCCTTCCCCCTTTAGGACTCTCCCCTTTTTCCTATATCTTGGCGCATGGGCCTCTAGGGGCTGGTGCCCTTGGCCCATGTAGGCCAAGGCGCACCCCCTACAGCCCATGTGGCCCCCCGGGGCAGGTGGCCCCACCCGGTGGGCCCCCGGGACCCTTCCGGTGGTCCCGGTACAATACCGATGACCCCGAAACTTGTCCCGATGGCCGAAACAGGACTTCCTATATATAAATCTTTACCTCCGGACCATTCCGGAACTCCTCGTGACGTCCGGGATCTCATCCGGGACTCCGAACAACATTCGGTAACCACATACAAACTTCCTTTATAACCCTAGCGTCATCGAACCTTAAGTGTGTAGACCCTACGGGTTCGGGAGACATGTAGTCATGACCGAGATGTTCTCCGGTCAATAACCAACAGCGGGATCTGGATACCCATGTTGGCTCCCACATGTTCCACGATGATCTCATCGGATGAACCACGATGTCAAGGACTCAATCAATCCCGTATACAATTCCCTTTGTCTAGCGGTATGGTACTTGCCCGAGATTCGATCGTCGGTATACCGATACCTTGTTCAATCTCGTTACCGGCAAGTCTCTTTACTCGTTCCGTAACACATCATCCCGTGATCAACCCCTTGGTCACATTGTGCACATTATGATGATGTCCTACCGAGTGGGCCCAGAGATACCTCTCCGTTTACACGGAGTGACAAAATCCCAATCTCGATTCGTGCCAACCCAACAGACACTTTCAGAGATACCCGTAGTGTACCTTTATAGCCACCCAGTTACGTTGTGACGTTTGGCACACCCAAAGCACTCCTACGGTATCCGGGAGTTGCACAATCTCATGGTCTAAGGAAATGATACTTGACATTAGAAAAGCTTTAGCATACGAACTACATGATCTTGTGCTAGGCTTAGGATTGGGTCTTGTCCATCACATCATTCTCCTAATGATGTGATCCCGTTATCAACGACATCCAATGTCCATGGTCAAGAAACCGTAACCATCTATTGATTAACGAGCTAGTCAACTAGAGGCTTACTAGGGACATGGTGTTGTCTATGTATCCACACATGTATCTGAGTTTCCTATCAATACAATTCTAGGATGGATAATAAACGATTATCATGAACAAGGAAATATAATAATAATCAATTTATTATTGCCTCTAGGGCATATTTCCAACAGGCACACTGAGTGCACCCATTGGGTGTAGTCCCCGAGACCGCCGTCAAATTTTTGATTCAGCGGGGGTGTGTAGAATATGTTGGTTTGCTGCTCTTCACTCGGGTCAGTCGGGCCATGTCGAGTGGGTTCTTGTTCAAGTGGGGGCACGCTAAGTGCACCCACTGGGTGTAGTCCCCGAGACCGTCGTCGATATGGGCAGTCGGCGGGGGTCTGAGAACAAGGATTTTTTTCTCTCCCACTCGGTCTAGGCAGACCATACTAAGTAGGAAATCGAACCAGTGGGGGCACGCTGAGTGCACCCACTGGGTGTAGTCCCCAAGACCGCCTACCGAATGTTTTATTCGGCGGTGGTCTTAGAACTTCTGTGATAATCAGCAGTCTGAATTTGCTCTTCCCACTCGGAAGTGAAGGATCTTTTCTCTTTGTCGACTGAATTAATTTTTTACTGATCGCAGGAATCTTGTGAACTTGGGACTCAGTATGCTGCTTTCGAGAAGGAGAAGATCCAACTCCAACTTGATTTGGAGCTTGCGAATAAGAAACTGAAGAAGGCTCGGGATGAAGTGAAGACTGTCGGTGTCAAAACCGGTGGATCTCAGGTAGGGGGTCCCGATCTGTGCATCAAGGCTGATGGTAACAGAAAGCAAGGGACACAGATGTTTACCCAGGTTCGGGCCCTCTCGATGGAGGTAAAAGCCTACTTCCTGCTTGATTAATATTGATGATATGGGTAGTACAAGAGTAGATCTACCACGAGATCGTAGAGACTAAACCCTAAGAGCTAGCCTATGATGGTATGATTGTAATTGTGATCGGCCTTCTAAGGACCAACCTCTCCGGTTTATATAGACACTGGAGAGGACTAGGGTTTACATGGAGTCGGTTACAAGGAAGGAAATATAATATCCGGATCGCCAAGCTTGCCTTCCATGAAAAGGAGAGTCCCGTCCGGACACGGGCCGAAGTCTTGAGTCTTGTATCTTCACGCTTCAATACTCCGGATGTTGTACACAGTCCGGCTGTCCAGATACCCCCTAATCCAGGACTCCCTCAGTAGCCCCTGAACCAGGCTTCAATGACGATGAGTCTGGCGTGCAGTATTGTCTTTGGCATTGCAAGGCGGGTTCCTCCTCCGAATACTCCAAAGTAATCACCGAATACTTATACCGTGTCCGGATCTGCGAGATGATCTTCATATGCCACCATGGAGAGAATGATATTTCACAAACGCAATCTGCTGACAACTTTTTCTGATGACATGACATGTTATTACGGTCGTATCGTTATTCGATCCGTTTTCCCACAACCAGCTACAACGCATATTGCGAGGAGGTTTCTTTGACACGTCTTGTCAAAGCAGAGATCGTGTCCCCTTATCACGGGATTCTCATCAATACGGTTATGGGTAATCTCACCACGCCATTAATCGTGGCGCTTGGGAAACAAGAGATTCTCAACGGGTAAGTGGGGAGGCGCACCGCTCTCGGATCCTCTATAAAGATATAAGATTTCCCCATTTTCACCCACGCCTTCTTCCTCCTTTACCCACTCTTGCCCCCTCATGCTCCAGCGCCCAAGCCCAAGTCTTCTCCGCACAGCTAAACATGTTCGGAGTAGGAGGCAAGTGGGTGGCTTCCACCGTCAAGGAGAAGCACATCGCGAATCTCCGGGCAGCCGGATACTTGGCCGCGGACATAGCGCACCGTCTACCAGACACCGGGAAGGACATTCCGACCCCAGGACCCCACGAGAGGGTCGTATTCGTCGCCCACTTCGTCCGTGGACTGGGATTTCCACTCCTTCCCTTCATCCGTGGGCTCATGTTTTACTATGGGCTAGATTTCCATGATCTAGCCCCGAACTTTGTCCTCAACATCTCGGCGTTCATCATCGTATGCGAGGCCTTCCTCCGCATCCGGCCTCACTTCGGCCTATGGCTACAAACCTTCTGCGTGAAGCCGAAGGTTGTAAGCGGCCAACAAGCGGAGTGCGGAGGGGCCATGGTGGGCAGAATGCCCAACGTCACATGGCTTGACGGCTCCTTTGTGGAGACCGTAAAAGGATGGCAATCAGGGTGGTTCTACATCACCGAGCCGCGCGGTGCCAACTGGGCAGCGGCCCTCGAATTCAGATCCGGAGCCCCCATGCGGCTCACCTCCTGGGAAAGGAAGGGCCTGTCCTGGGGCGATTCTACGGAGCTGACCGGACTCCATACATGCATCAAAAGAATGAAGGACAAGAACATCAAGCTTGTCAATGTGATCCAGGTCATGCTCGTTCGCCGGATCCTACCCTGCTAGAGCCCGGCAGTCAATCTATGGGAGTTTGTCCCGACCGAACACCGGACGCTCCTGAAGCTCTACGACATGACGCACAAGGGCGCATGGAAGGTGCTATTCAAGGTCTCTGAAGTACCTCCTCCCACATCCGAGGACCGCGGGCTTCACGCTGCGCGGGCTCCTAGTCAGGTGAGTTCTCAGACGGCCACTGGACCCGGTTCTTTCTGATATGTTCATGGGAGAGCCTTAAGTGATTGTGCATGTTTGCTTCAGGATTATGCGGAGGCAGCGGAGCAGGTTTACTATCCGGCTCGGCTGCCAGAAGGCCCAGCTGATGCTCTCCTGATGGAGATGCCGGTCCCGGCACCGTACAAGGTGCCGGAGAAGAAGGCCGAGAAGAAGGCTCCAGGGACCCGAAAGGGTCTTCGGCGCAAGGTCGTGCCAAAAGCCTCGTCTGAAGACGACGAGGCGCACTCCTCCCACGAAAGGGAGGAAGAAGAAGAAGAAGAAGAAGAAGACGCCCTGTCCGGAAAGGACGAGGGTCCGGGGAGGCGGACCAGGGGGCCGGAAAAAGGCCCCCGGCGCAAGGCCATCATACCCTTGTCGTCTGATGACGATGAGACAGATTCTTCCCGCGGAGGCGGGAGGAACCAAGAAGAAACTCTACCTCCCTGAACTGGGGAGGAGAGAAAGAGAAGATCTGCCCTGGAGGGGGAGGCTGGGGCGTCCAAGAAGGGGAAGGTGTCCCTTCCGGACTACTCCGCCACAGCCGCTCATAGTGAGGAGTGGTGGCTGCCCAGGGGGGAAGCCCCCAGTGTGATCGTAAGTGTCTGCATTCTATCATGATTTCACTTCATAGTTTTTGTATTTATAATGCCGAACATATGTGCAGTCCGGCCAGGGATCACCCCGAAGTGTCTTCCTCCGGGTCCCTGAGTGATTCGGAGATCAATTCGCTTCCTACAGCCACTACTCCTCAACCCGCGGATGACACGAAGGTGTTGTCCCGAAGGCTCCCAGAGCGGGGGGAGGTGACTCTGGAGACGCCCTGAGGCGGGGTCCCAGACGTTGGACACGCGGGGTTCAAGATCCCCGCGGATCGTGTCGATGAGAGCCACGGCCAGCCGGGCTCTTAGCCGAACACAATTCCGCAACCTTCGATGGTTCCGGACTCAGGGGGGCGACCCCTCGTTAGGGAGGGCGAGCCGTATGTATCGAGGACTTCCGTTGCGCATGAGGCGTCGGACTGTCTGCTGGAAGCGCTTCGCGGCGCTTCCATGGATGAAGAGCACCGTACCCTCATGAGTACGGTGATTCGGAAGGTTTTGTCCGCCAAAAGCGGACTAACCGAAGCTTGCACCAACCTCCTGACAGGCTTCGAGGTACGTAAGAAATATGTGCAAAATTACCACCCGATAGGTAGTAGCCCCTGATACTCTGTTTGGTGTTCGGAAAGAAAAGCCAAACGGAGGGTCAATTATAATTCGCAGGAGTCTAATAATAAGTATTATTGGGAGAGCTCGACCTCACGAAGAGGCAGCTCGAAGAGAGCAAGGGTAAGTGATTCCCGCTCTTACGCATTTAAGGATAGGCAGAATTGGTGAGTCTAACACCTAAGTGTCATGACTTTGTAACAAGGGCCACCGCCGAAGTGGCGTCCCTAAAAAATGCGTTGTCCGAGGCCGAAGACAAGGCGGCCTCGAAATGTAAGGAGCGCGAAAAGCAAAGTGCTAGGGTAGGTGAGGTACAGCAAGAGCTCCAGGACCTTGGCAAGAAGTATGAGTCCGTGGAGCATGATCTGAAGGCAAAAGAGGCCGAGCTTGCGAAGGCCCTTGTGAATTTAAAAGACGCCAAGGCCGAAGCCGAGAAAGCACAGCAGAAGATCCAGGAGGCCAAGAAGATATCAGCGGGTAAGAAGTTCTTTATGCAAAGCAAACATGTAAAGGAGGCGTTTCTTTTACCTACTCGAATTCGGAGCTCTCCAGGGGCATTTGCAGATCTGCCACGCAGCGTATCAGACGCTGCGGAGTTCTACCGTGCCCAGGAGGGGAACTCAACGAAGAAGCTGTTCTGGTCCCAGTATGCTGGGGCTGAACACCCGATGCCTCTCAGTGACCAACTGAAGCAGTTGGTCGTACTCCACAGGGCTGCCGAACTGGCTATGAAAGGTTTCATAGTCCGGATGTGGCCTGGTGAGCTCATGCCCAGTAGCTACTTTGGCCTGATCAAGCGGATGGTGGATGCCTGCCCGCGGCTAGAGGTGACCAAGCGCTCCGTTTGTATCGAAGGTGCCCGCCGGGCCTTTGCCCGCGTCAAGGTGCATTGGGGCAAGCTGGATGCGGAGAAGCTGGTCAAGGACGGGCCGCCGGAGGGCAAGGTGCATCACCATCCCGAGCTGTACAATGATGGCGTTATGAAGGGTGCTCGTCTCGTGGCTGATGAATGTACCAAGGACACCGTTTTTGAATGAATTCACTTCTGTCATGTTTGTAATTTAAGGACGAAGTTACTTGCGCTATGTAGCGCTTTTGTTATTTAAAATATTACCTTCTGTGCGGCTGTTTATAAAATCCTGAAAGTAGGCCAGTCGTCGGCTTGCACCCCCACGTGACTAGCACTGGGGTGTTCGTCGAAAACCCGGACACTCTTTATCCAAATGTTTGGTCCGTTAAGGAGGTGTCCGGCGCAGCGAATGAGGCAATCGGACTATGCGGCTTTATAACTTTCACTTAGCCATAGAAGTCTACAATTTTAAATTTTGGTGAAGCCCCTAGAATCCGGAAGGCCGAATTGGGGCGCTATATACGCCTAGATCGGACAAAGCCGATTTATCGCCTAAAGCGGAAAATCTTTAAGGATTTTAGTACCACTCGAACAGCGACCAGCTCTCACCACATCATGCCGGTCAGTTTTCGGCTTTCTCTACTGAGGTGCTCGTCCGGAAGAACCGGGACACAATCGCAGTAGTTCTCCCTGCGCTACCTTAGCCGATATAACGGAACGTAAGGCACCAAAACAAGGAGCCAGGCTATCCCAACTGTAGACCCAAGACATGATTCGGAGCTGATGCATATAGTGTTATAAGTTCGGGGTGCCGCACTGTTGAAAGTGTTCGGACTTTATTTACCATATTACGGGGCGCCATGAGAAGCCCCTGGCAAACTGACCGCACCAAGGTGTACAGATGCAATATCAAATAAACATTTATAAGAGAAAAAAATGCTCAAATAAGGATAATAAGCTGACGCTATGTATAATCTCCCATTGACGAAAAATACGTTTAAGCGTATGTTTACAATGGATGCATTAAGCAGAGATAAAATAGGACTATTTGACATGTCCTATCCAGGGGAGGCTGTGTACAGATAGATAAAGCAGGTATAATGATCGTAAATAGATTCCACCTGGGTATTTCCTTCTGTGCACAACGTCTGTTGCCTCCTTGGATGTCTCTCCCATATAAGTCCGGCAATTCGGCTCTTCTGAGGATGCTGCACTAACGCGGTGTCCTGAAATGTAAGAGGGAAAGAGTATGAAGGTATTTGGCGGTTACCCGCACTATTGACTGAGTCGTTGATGCACCTCCGCCTATGCTCATGGTATCTTGAGTGCGTAATTGTGTACGCATGGCGCGAACGCTGCTTTGAAGGGGCTTGGGCAGAGGCCGGATTGCTAATCACGCTCTTGGCGTTCCTGATGATCCTGTTGCGGGGTGCTCCGGACTCGCTTGACCATGCTCGAAGTTGTCACCGGATTGGTTTGTCGGAGTAGGCCGCGTTGTACTTCTACCGCGAGGGCTGCCGTATGTTCTTCTGTTCGAAGGGAGCGGTCCATATTTCCATTGACAGTGATGACCCCGCGCGGTCCTGGCATCTTGAGCTTGAGGTATGCATAATGTGGTACTGCATTTAATCTAGCGAATGTGGTTTGTCCGAGCAATGCGTGGTAGCCACTGCGGAAAGGGACGATGTCGAAGATTGGCTCTTCACTCCTGAAGTTGTCCGGGGATCCGAAGACCACTTCCAATGTTATAGAGCCCGTACAGCGGGTCTCTACTCCGGGAATTACACCTTTAAAGGTAGTTTTGGTGGGCTTGATCCTTGAAGGGTCAATGCCCATCTTGTGCACTGTGTCCTGGTAAAGCAGGTTCAGGCTGCTGCCGCCGTCCATAAGGACTCGCGTGAGGTGGAATCCATCGATGATTGGGTCTAAGACCAATGCGGCTGAGCTGCCATGACGGATGCTAGTAGGATGATCCCTACGATCAAAGGTGATCGGACAACTGACCATGGGTTGAATTTGTGGGCGACTGGCTCCATCGCATAGACGTCCCGTAGTGCTCGCTTCAGTTCCCGCTCGGGGATGTGAGTGGCATAGATCATATTGAACGTTTTCACCTGGGAGGGATTTCTTTTGTCCCCCCGTATTCGGACGCCGGGGCTCTTCGTCATCGTTGCTGTGCAGCCCCTTGTCCTTGTTTTCGGCGTTTATCTTACCGGCATGTTTGAACACCCAGTAGTCTCTATTGGTGTGGTTGGCTGGCTTGTCCGGGGTGCCATGAATTTGGCACGAGCGCTCTAGTATGCGGTCCAGGCTGGACGGTCCCTGATTATTTTTTTGAACGACTTTTTCCGCTGACCGGACTTAGATCAGCTGAATCCGGTGTTGACCGTCGTGTCTTCAGTGATGTCGCCGTTGTTCCGTCTCTTATGCCTGTTACGCTGTGGCTTGCCGTTAGCATCGCGGCCGTCCGAAGTGCCGTAATGTGGCGTGGTGCCGCTACAAGCCAACCAGCTATACTCACCCGCACAAAAGCGGGTCATTAGGGTTGTGAGAGCTGCCACAGACTTGGGTTTTTCCTGGCCGAGGTGTCGAGCAAGCCAATCATCACAGATATTATGCTTGAAAGCCGCCAGGGCTTCGGCCTCCGGACAGTCGACTATTTGGTTCTTTTTAGTAAGGAACCGAGTCCAGAATTTTTGGGCTGACTCTCCGGGCAGTTGAGTAATGTGGCTCAGGTCATCGGCGTCTGGTGGTCGCACATATGTGCCCTGGAAGTTATCAAGGAATGCGTCTTCCAGGTTTTCCCAACTACCAATGGAATTTGCTGGCAGGCTGTTGAACCAGTGTCGGGCTGGTCCTTTGAGCTTAAGGGGAAGATACTTGATGGTGTGTAGATCATCTCCGCGGGCCATGTGAATGTGGAGAAGGAAATCTTCGATCCATACTGCGGGGTCTGTTGTGCCATCGTATGATTCGATGTTTACGGGTTTGAACCCTTCTGGGAATTCATGATCCATCACTTCGTCAGTGAAGCAGAGGGGGCGTGCGGCGCCTCTGTGCCAGGCTATATGGCTACGCAGGTCGGATTGGTCTTGGTTGCTGTGTTCGGCCCGGCCGGACTTGTTGATGATGTATCCGGCGTGACGGTCATCGTCGCGTGCTGGGGCGCGCCCCCGCGATTCATAGATCGATCTTGGCTGTCCTGCTTTGTTTTTAGAATATCTTGCAGGTCTTGCCTATTGCCCTGAGCTGTAGTGTATCGGCGTGGGGGTGCGGGCTGGTATCCGGGCTAATATCCCGTTTTATCCCGGCCACGGGGTGGCCAGTCAGCCGTTTGGCGTTCGAGTCCATATTCCTTGGCTGCCAGGACTTCAGTCCATCTATCTGTGAGCAGATCTTGATCAGCTTGGAGTTGCTGCTGCTTCTTCTTCAGGCTCCTTGCAGTGGCTATAAGCCTGCGCTTAAAGCGCTCCTGCTCTACGGGATCCTCAGGCACGCCGAATTCGTCGTTGCCGAGGCTAATCTCGTCTTCAGAGGGGGGCATGTAGTTGTCCTCCTCCAGGTATGCGTCCGTCGCCTGTTCTTCTGGGATGACCTGCTCATCTTCCTATTCGGCCTGCTCGAAGGCGGGCTGGTCAAGGTCATATTCTTCTTCTGCGCCATCCAGATTATTTTCGTCTCCAGGGTCGGTATTGCTGTGGCGGGGCTTGGAGCGGCGCCGACGATGCCCATGCTTTGCTTTTCTTCCAGAGGGGTTATCCTCCATTGCCTCATCGCCATTAGTTTCCTTCAGAGTGTCCACCATGTATATATCGTATGAGGAGGTGGCCATCCACCGTCCTGTGAGCGGTGGCTCCTGTAATTCTCCTACATCGTCGTCCATACCGTCGATGTCTTCGGAGTCGAAGTCAAGCACGTCGGTTAGATCATAGATCATGGCACTGAAGTGGGTGGTGGGTGGGCAAGGAATTCCGCCGTAGTCTGCTTCCCACTCAAGCCGGACATAGTTTGGCCCAGAGTCTCCTGACAAAGAGAGAGACTTCAATAAGTTCAGCATGTCGCCAAAGGGCGAGTGCTGAAAAACGTCCGCCGCGGTGAACTCCATCACTGGAGCCCAATCAGGCTCGGCAGGCCCGGGGATGCGCGGACTAGAACCTACAACCGGATATGAATCCGGGGGTCCAGAGTCACAGACTCCCTTGAGAGTGAGGCCTGTGTTCAGCTCCATCGCCGATGAAGGTACGGCCTGCGGGGCGGGGTCCAGCCCTCCGTCCTTAGGCAACGCAATCTGCCCCGGATTTAAATCTGAGGCTTCTGCCGGGGTGATATCCCGAGCATCGTCTGACAGCAGGTCTAAGCCATGCTCATCGTGGCTGTTCGGCGCTTCTGGCGCTGGCCCGAATCCGTCAAAGATCAAGTCTCCTCAGATATCCATCATGTAGTTCAAGTTTCCGAACCTGGCCTGGTGGCCGGGGGCATAGCTATCGATCTGCTCCAAGTGGCCAAGCCAATTGGCCCGTGGTGCGAAGCCGCCGAACACGAAGATCTGTCCGGGGAGAAAAGTCTCGCCCTGGACAGCATCATTGATAATGATTGAAGGAGCCATCAAGCCTGAGAGCGACGACACAGAGGAACTCTCAATGAAAGCACCAATATCGGTGTGAAAACCGGCGGATCTCGGGTAGGGGGTCCCGATCTGTGCGTCAAGGCTGATGGTAACAGGAAGCAAGGGACATAGATGTTTACCCAGGTTCGGGCCCTCTCGATGGAGGTAAAACCCTACTTCCTGTTTGATTAATATTGATGATATGGGTAGTACAAGAGTAGATCTACCATGAGATCGTAGAGGCTAAACCCTAAGGGCTAGCCTATGATGGTATGATTGTAATTGTGATCGGCCTTCTAAGGACCAACCTCTCCGGTTTATATAGACACCGGAGAGGACTAGGGTTTACAGGTGTCGGTTACAAGGAAGGAAATATAATATCCGGATCGCCAAGCTTGCCTTCCACGCAAAGGAGAGTCCCATCCGGACACGGGCCGAAGTCTTGAGTCTTGTATCTTCACGCTTCAATAGTCCGGACGTTGTACACAGTCCGGCTGTCCGGATACCCCCTAATCCAGGACTCCCTCAAAGACCATGGGAGGTAATATCTTTCTGACTGTATGCTTTGATATTCCTTATTTTCCATCCTTTGAACCGAGTGAATGCACTCGAAGAGATGTGCATAGTTGTTATTTCTTTAGACACCATTAAGCAAGCATTGGAGAAGAAGGGCATTGATCTTGCGGGGGCGCAGAAGGTGGCGAGTGAGAAGACTAAACTAGCCGAGAAAAATCTAGCTTCAGTCTGCAAACTGGAAGAGGAAAATTCCAATCTGAAGACTGCTATCGACGAGGCGAAGAAAGAAGCCGCACAACTTAAATAAGAGAAGGTGGCCCTGGCTGACAAGGTGGATGAGTTCACTCAGAAGAGGGACGAGCTGGAGGTTTACTTGGGAGGTCTTGCTAATAAGTTGTACATCATGCTTGAAGGTATCTTTCTTCATTCGAGTGAATCCAGAAAACTTTTATATAATTCTGCTGTCGACTCATTTTTCTCCCTCGTACTGAGTGCTGTCAGGATTTTGAGCAGGAGACTAAGCGGATCGAACCAGGCTTGGACCCCACTAAGTCACTCATCAAAGATGAAGCCGCGATGAATGTAATGCGATTTGAAGCTCATCTTGACGGCGTCTTGGGGTACATTGCTCGATTGAAGGTTGCATTGTCAAAGATAGACCAAGAGTTGTGGCCGGAGGACAGACTTCAGAATGACCTCGAGTCATTGATGGTCTGTCTTAATGAAATTCCTAGTCGAGTGCAGGCATGAAAGAAATCAGCTGCTCACTGTGGAGCCGGCATGGCTCTTTCACTCGTTAGAGTCCATTGTAAGGATTCTAAGGAAGAAAAACTAAAGGCTCTCCAAGTGGCAAACACGAAGAAACTCCAGTTCCAATCCTTCATGGAAACCATTATTGAAGCAGCCACTCGCATAGCTGACGGCATCGACTTGGACACCTTCGTCGAGTCAGCGAGTCCTCCTCCAGCCGAGTGAATAAAAAACTTTAATGACCTGTACTTATTTGCCTCGGAATGCCGAGTGATCGTGTAACCATTAACTCTTTTGGGCCTGACGGCTGAGTACTTTTGCTCATGGTTCTAAAACTTGTTGGGTTTATCCGAACTTGATGGTTTTATCCGGATATTTCTTTCTTGTTTCCAGGATGTTTTGTGTGATCGGATTTTTTGACTTAGGCGAAGCTGGTTCGCGGCTAAGCTTCCGAGTGGGAGGATCGCTCTCCACTCAGAGTAGTTTTGAAACTTTGGCAAAACTGTTTCGCGGCTAAGCCCCCGAGTGGGAGGATTGCTCTCCACTCGAAGTAGTTTTGTAACTTAGGCGAAACTGGTTCACGGCTAAGCCCCCGAGTGGGAGGATTTCTCTCCACTTGGAGTAGTTTTGTAGCTTAGGGGAGTACGGGATCGTGGCTAAGCACCCGAGTGGGAGGATTGCTCTCAAGTCGGAGTAGTGTTGTAACTTAGGTGAGTACGGGTTCGCCAGGAGGATTGCTCTCCACCGGTAGTTTAACTTAGGCGACGGATCACGGCTAGCCCCCGAGTGGGAGGATTGCTCTCCACTCAGAGTAGTTTTGTAACTTAGGCGAGTACGGGATCGCGGCTAAGCCCCCGAGTGGGAGGATTGCTCTCCACTCATAGTAGTTTTGAAACTTAGGCGAAACTGGTTTGCGGCTAAGCCCCCGAGTGGGAGGATTTCTCTCCACTCAGAGTAGTTTTGTGAGTTAGGAGAGTACGCGATCGCAGCTAAGCCCCCGAGTGGGAGGATTGCTCTCCACTCGGAGATGTTTCGAAACTTAGGCGAAACTGGTTCCCGGCTAAGCCCCCGAGTGGGAGGATTGCTCTCCACTCGGAGTAGTTTTGTAACTTAGGCGAGTACGGGGTCATGCTAAGCCCCCAAGTGGGAGAATTTCTCTTCACTCGGGGTAGTTTTGAAACTTAGGCGAAACTGGTTCGCGGCTAAGCCCCCGAGTGGGAGGATTGCTCTCCACTCGGAGAGGTTTTGTAACTTAGGCGAGTATGGGATCGCAGCTAAGCCCCCGAGTGGGAGGATTGCTCTCCACTCGTAGTAGTTTTGAAACTTGGGTGAAACTAGTTCATGGCTAAGCCCCCGAGTGGGAGGATTGCTCCCCACTCGAAGTAGTTTTTAAACTTAGGCGAAACTGGTTCGCGGCTAAGCCATGATGTCTACTACGCAACTTTATTCTTGTAGACTCGTGTTGGGCCTCCAAGCGCTGAGTTTTGTAGGACAGTAGCAATTTTCCCTCAAGTGGATGACCTAAGGTTTATCAATCCATGGGAGGTGCAGGATGAAGATGGTCTCTCTCGAACGACCCTCCAACCAAATACAAGAAATCTCTTGTGTCCCCAACACACCCAATACAATGGCAAATTGTATAGGTGCACTAGTTTGGCGAAGAGATGGTGATAAAAGTGTAATATTGATGGTAGAAATATATTTTTATAATCTGAATAAATAAAAACAGCAAGCAAATAGTAAATGGGCACAAAAACGGTATTGCAATGCTTGAAAACAAGGCCTAGGGTCCATACTTTCACTAGTGCAATCTCCCAACAATGCTAACATAGTTGGATCATATGATTACCCCTCAGAGTGCAATAAAGAATCACTCCCGAGTTCCTATTAGTGGAGAACAAAAGATAGAAATTGTTTGTAGGGTATGAAACCACCTCAAAGCTATTCTTTCCGATCAATTATCCTAGAGTTCGTACTAAAATAACGCAAGCTATTCTTTCCGATCGATCTAATCAAGAGTTTGTACTAAGGTAACACCATATGACACACATCAACCAACTCTAATGTCACCTAGATACTCCAATGTCACAACGAGTATCTGTGGGTTAATTTTATGATATGCATCAAACAACTTCATGATCATAATACTCAATCCACACAAAGAACTACAAGGGGACCCCAAAGTTTCTATCGGAGAAAAGATAATAAAAATGAGCATCAACCCTTATGCATAGATTACCTCAACGTCACCGCGGAAATCCGCAAGTTGAGTGCCATAACATATATCAAGTGAATCAATATGATACCCCATTCTCACCTCAAGTAATCATACCGCAAGACATACATCATGTGTTCTTATATCTGAATATTCAATCCGACAAGACAAAACTTCAAAGGGTAAAGATTCAATTCATCACAACAAGAATATAGAGGGGAGAAACATCGTATGATCCATCTATTTTAACAAAGCCCATGATATGAATCACGAGAGAGAGAGAGAGAGAGAGTGAGAATAAACACATAGCTACTGGTACAAACCCTCAGCCCCGAGGGTGGACTACTCCCTCCTCATCATGGTGGCCACCGGGATGATGAAGATGGCCACCGGAGATGATTACCCCCTCCGGCAGGGTGCCAGAACGAGGTCTAGATTGGTTTCTTGTGGATACAGAGCCTTGCAGCGTGGAACTTCTCGTCTAGGGTAACCCCGAAGGGTTTCGGAATATTTGGGAATTTATAGTGCAAAGAAGGGGTAAGGGAGGCCACCGAGGTGGGCACAACCCACCTGGGCGCGCCTGGGGGCCCAGGCGCGCCCAGGTGGGTTGTGCCCCCCTCGAGGCTCCCCCAGGTGCCTTTTTAGCCCATTGTTGGTCTTCTGGTCCAGAAAAAATCCAAAAAAAAGTTTCGCGGTGTTTGGACTCCGTTTGATATTGATTTCCTGTGTTTTAAAAAACAAGCAAAAACAGCAACTGGCACTGGGCACTGGGTCAATAGGTTAGTCCCAAAAAATGATATAAAGTTGCTATAAAATGATTGTAAAACATCCAAGAATGATAAAATAACAGCATGAATACTTCATAAATTATAGATACGTTGGAGACGTATCAGCATGCCCAAGCTTAATTCTTACTCGTCCTCGAGTAGGTAAATGATAAAAGAAATATTTTATGAAGTGTGAAAGCTAGCAAAGTGCACAAGTTTGATCAATGATAATTTCAATCACTTTTCGTAGCATCATAACATCAATTATTTCTTATGAAACTTCTCAAGTTATAGTAGCAACCAATTCACATGTTAAGGTTCAAACAATGAATTCTCTTGAAACCCAACAACCTATGTTCTCAGTCACCAAGCAATTGCAATTCAACTTATTCAACAAAGTTTAAGTAAGATCTCCACATACTCAACCATCATATAATCTTCTATGCTTGCTAACTCACCGCATACACATGAGCAAAACGTTTCAACCAGACACATAGAAAGATAGGGGCTAATAGTTTCGCCTCCCAACGTATTCACCCCAAGGGTGATGTCAACAATAATAACACATGCTACCCATATTCAACTGGACATATGTGCCTAGATCTTTCCTCACCACATGATGCTTGCCAAAGGAGAAAAATAAGGAATAGAGAGAAAAACTTTGACTCTTGCATAAAAGTAAATACATAAAAGTAAAAGATAGGCCCTTCACAAAGGGAAGCAGAGGTTTCCATGCGCTTATTTGTTTGTATGCTCAATCCCTTAGTGCAAAAGAACGTCACGTTGTATTGCCCCTTAAGATGGCAACCTTTATTATGCAGTTTGTCGCTTTTATTCTTTGCCATCCAAGTTCGTACAACGCTCAATTTTCTCTTACACTAAATGATCTCACTTTTAGAAGAATTTTTATTGCCTTAATGCACCGATGACAACTTACTTGAAGGATCTTGCTCAATCCTTAGGTAGGTATGGTGGACTCTTGAAGATAAGATTTGGGTTTAAGGGTTTTTTGATGCACAAGTAGTATCTCTACTTGGTGCGGGATTTTTGGCTAGCAAAGATGGGGGCAAGCACCACATGTTGAAGGATTTATGACAATATAACTTCTATGTGAATATGAACAAACATAAATCATTACGTTGTCTTCCTTGTCCAAAGTCAACAATTTTGGCATATAATATTTTGATGGGGGATCACAATCACAAAAAAATTCCACAATGGTGTACTTGCATGTGAAAGTTCTCTTCCTTATACTAATTATTCGTGAATTGCTTGTATGACCAATATTGTGATTGTCAAGCCTCAAAAGATTTCACTTTCTGAACCCAATGTGAAACTACCACTAAGCATGATATGATTTCAACTTCATGGCATTCAATTTATTCAACAGTTTACTCGTAGGATATAAGTGAAGCACAAGAGTAAATGACAAACTACTCCAAAAAGATATAAGTGAAGACCATGCGAGTAGTTAAGTAAATAGATAGCTATGTGAGGACTCTCTTTTATTTAAAAAAATTCGGATCTAAGCAATTTATTAAAACAGCAAGCAAAACAAAACAAAATGGCATTTCAAGAATAGCACACAACATGTGAAGAAGCAAAAATTTAGGCTCAACCGATACTAACCGATAATTGTTAAAGAAGAAAAGTGGGATGCCTACCGGGACATCCCCAAGCTTAGATACTTGAGACTTCTTGGAATATTAACTTGGGATGCCTTGGGCATCCCCAATCTTGAGCTTTTGTGTCTCCTTGATTCTTCTCATATCACGGTTTTCCTAAATCTCAAAAGCTTCATCCACACAAAACTCAACAAGAACTCATTAGATAAGTTAGTATAAACCAATGCAAAAACCTTATCATTCTCTACTGTAGAAAATCACTCAAATTATTATTCAACATTGCATACTAAATGCCTATGCATATTTAATACTCCTATCCTCAAATATATTCATTAAACAAGCAATCATATGTAAACAATGCAAACAATAACAGCAATCTGCCAAAACAGCACAGTCTATAAAGAATGCAAGAGTATCAATACTTATTCAACTCCAAACATTATGAAATTCTACCACCCTGTAGAAAATTTATCAGATCTTATTATGCAAAAAGTTTCAATGTTTTATCACATTCTGACTTTCCTCGGGAATTTTTGCAACATCAATAAACTTTCTGTTTTGAAACAACAACATGTAGACTTGCAAAATAAGCATGGCAAAGGCTATACTTGACATTTTTATTGAAATAAAAGATGCAAAAAATTATTCTAAATAACATCAAGCAAATCCTAACAAAATAAATTGACGCTCCAAGCAAAACACATATCATGTGACGAATGAAAACATAGCTCCAAGTGAGGTTACCGATAATGTTGGAGACAAAAGAGGGGATGCCTTCCAGGGCATCCTCAAGCTTAGTTGCTTGGATCTTCCTTGAATATTACCTTGGGGTGCCTTGGGCATCCCCAACCTTAGGCCTTGTTTGACAGGAAGGGATTGTGGAGGTTTTGGGAGGAGGGGATTTCAGGGGATTTGGTGAATCCCCCTCTTCCACCCAATCCCCTTGAAACCTCAAATCCCCCTCCAGCCACACATCCCTCAAATCCCCCTCTCTACAGAACACCATTTGACAGAGAGGGATTGCCATATTGAATTAAAATGGTGTACAACAGTTAAACATCTAATCTTGCAACAGTTTTTCACATGAACAACATAGTTTGCTTGACTTGGAACCAATATATCATCACATAATTGCGCTTTCACATAACAGCAACATAGCCTCTCACATCAGCATGACTTGGAACCAAAAATATCTCATAGGTTTTCTGCATTCACAAGTCCGAGGAAAGACATTAAGCATGATGAAAATACATAAGACATGTGTACATTTAAGCATGTTGAAAAGCATCAGTTGATGTTCTGCAGCGATTGTTGGAAGAGAGTACATGACAGGAGTATAAATTCCAACCACAAGACAACAGTAGCGTCGACATAAAAGCAACTGACAAGACTCTCAAACAGACCATTTCAAGGCACCCTACAAATGTCCCATTCTTCCTCTGCTTGTTCCACTTCTCAACCTGGTTCAATGACACCAGAAAAAAGCTGATGATACTAAAGAAAACAAGGTAATGTTTCTACTGGTGACAAAATGATATCTCATTTCAATTCAATGCAGATATTTCTCATTCAATTTCAATTCCAAAACCCACAAATAGAGGAGCCAGTTGACAAAATTATTACTGCGGAATACCACCACGAAACTATAGCCAGTGGACCATTGCTTCACCAAAAGTGCACAGAAATCAGACTCGTACTCCCTCCGTTCCAAAATAGATGACTCAACTTTGTACTAACTTTGTACTATGTACTAACTTTGTACTAAAGTTAGTACAAAGTTGAGTCATCTGTTTTGGAACGGAGGGAGTAACTCGTAGTCAATAAGTAAATGGGGAGGCATGCAAGTATTGAGAACAGAATTGCCTGATATATCGGTCAAGTAATCCAGAACTTACGGGTTTTTTGCGGGTGACAGGATTTATACATCACACAAAGTTAATAAAGAGAGGCTGACTAGTTGATTGATACTAGTATTTGCTTATGGACACCATTGACTCCTAGTCTTCTACACATTCAGAAACCAGAACAAGAGAGCATTTCCACCGAGCAATTACAATTAGCACTCAGGAGTAGTTGCTTCTGCACCTAATGAACCAGGAAGTACTCAGGAGTAGTTGCTTATGCACACAGAAAAGTACAATGAAGAAATAGTATGATTTATTTCATGGCCTTGTTAGAGCTACATCAAGAGGTACAAAATAAACATACAACCAGAATCCAGAAAGCAATAAAATCGTCATATCATTTCACAAAGAAACTTCCAGACCGAACATTTTTCTTATCTGGGTTTTCACCTATTGTGCTTTCACACGTAGGTGTTCTCTTATTTGCACCAAGCATAGTATTTAGAGGAGATAATAGGACATACAAAGATAATATACTACTGTATTACTCAGCTTTGAGTCAAGTTGTGCCTCAAACGGAAAGCATCAGCCATTAGGCTAATCAAAAACATAGGAGAGCCGAGATGCCAGAGATTTAGTAATCAAAAATTGACCCTTCAGAGGTTCAACTATTAAGTAGTGAAAAAATGATCAGTGGAAAATCTATCAATAGAAAGGCTACAATTACTATTGTTCCTTAAATTCACCTAATTCACAACAAAATTATAGTACAATTTATATACATAGGAGCCTAACATAAGCTTCCAAGCACACAATTTCAGAAGATGTGTTAAAAAAATGTGCCCAATCTAACAACTGTATAGTACACTCTATTCTTCCTAGCTTGGATGCACTCTAACGATTTTCCATCTAGCACTACATATATCTCTAGATAGGCAGATCCACGAAGTTGTGCAAACTGCTCTTGATTCTCCCATAACAGCAGCATGCTCTAAATCTTGAGTTCTTTACAGGTAGCACAAAGAAGAGGATGCAAAAGATTGTTACCTTAGATGCTTTGAGTCAACTCTGCCATTTCGCTCCGAAGAAACACTGCAGCACTCTCTTCATCTTCGGCGACAGAATTAAGAAAGATCTCATGATTCTCAACACTTTTGAACACTTTGTAGGCAGTGGCTCGTTCATCGCGGCGGATGCTTTCCATCTTGTGCAAAACAGCAATGCACTTGCTGATGGAGAATTCTTGCGCATTTTTTGCCCCGACCAATAGAGCAGACTCCTCCTTCGCTTGCTTTCGTTTGATCTCCACATATTGTGCCATCACTTCCACCATAGGATCATCACGCTTCTTACCCTTCTTTGATTCCTTCACATGCTTGTTGCTTGATGTAGCAACACCACCTCTTTGTGTAGCATCTCTTGAACCATCACTTGGGGCAGCACCTCTTGGACCATCACTTGGGGCATCATCTCTGGGACCATCATTTGGGGCAGCATCACTTGGACCATCACTTGGGGCGGCATCTCTTGGATCATCATACATGTGTAAATCATCACCGTATTGATTCAGGTCAAAAGAGAAGGCAGTCTTCTCTCTTTCAACTTCGAGATCACCATCACTCACTTTTGTAACCTCAGTTGATGTGAAATTGAAGTCACCTTCTGCTATATGCCCTGCACAAACACCCAAGTTATCATTAAAGGCCACACAACAATGAAATGAAAATTCATTATAAAGGACAACAAAAAGAGAGGAAATGAAAATCCATTCAACTCAGTAACTCACCACCATACAGATCACCAAGCTTATCGTAGAGGGGAAAGGGCTTATTCTGGAACTTAGCTATTTCTGGCCATGACTGTATATATAAAAGAAATGATTTATCAAACTTAGACTGCTCAAAAATAAGATTGATTACAAAAGAATGGAATACAAGTCATCAAGTTTTGCAAAGACAAAATGCACTACACTAGAACTTACAGTCATCAAGTTTTGCCAAAGATTAGCGTCCGCATCTATCATGTGTGTATGATAGTTCCAGCTGACACCACTCTATTTGCGGGCATCCTTAAGAAGTCTATATTAACCTTTCAAGTCTTTCTGTTTTTCCTGAATCTGTGACTTTGTAAAATTTGTGTGGCCATATCTTTCATGAAACAAATCCGCCATCCTATTTCATGCTTCAGTTGACCAACCATTTTGTCCTCGATGATACGGAGTGTTGTGCTCCTGAAGTATCTCCACTAAACCCTTCTCCAAAGCTGGGTTCCATTGAGCTCTTGGCTTTTTAACTACACCAACACAAATTTACATTGTTCAAACTTAATGCTCAACATGATAAGAGGAGTTACTATCATTCAATTTGAAAACAAATAGTGATGAACTATCATGAGCTAGCTAATATTCAAAATGAGAAATATTAAGTAGAACAATCACAAACATCAAAACTCCAGCACAAGATCTGAGAAATGGAGATTAAGTAGACCAAATACCTCTTGGAGGTGTCTTTTTAATTTTGGGTGATGGCTTCTTGGCATCGTGTGAAGCTTTTCTCCCACTTGCTTTCATCAGATTATACTTTGGAGACCCCTTTGGATACATATCTGCATTTCAACACACACTACATTATTAGATGATGAAGTTAATTAATATATATATATGATTAAAACACACACCATCATGTTGGCTATTTAGGATGGTATGCTTCCCACATTTGCATTGCTATTTCATCCCTTAGAGTGTTCCCTAAGTCGTTGTTCCCATAGTTATTCTCGTCGCCATTCGGGAGATCAATAAAAACATTTGGCGCTATGTTATCGGGCTGGTTGTCAAGCCAACTCTCGTCACCATTCTCCATTTTGATGATATTGTGAAGAACTGCGGCAGTTGCGGGAAGTTTCACTTGGTTCTCAATTGAATGTAGTGTGCCAACATGAAGAATTTGGAAGCGCTTCTTAAGAATTCCTAGAGACCTTTCCACATGGTTCCGTAGAACAGCATGCCGATGATTGAACAATTCCCTGTTGTTCTATGGTCGAGGGTGTCCATGACCAAATTCCTTCAAATGATAGCGGACACCCCGATAAGGTGCGAGAAATGACTGAGTGTTTGCATAACCCCCATCAACTAGGTAAAACTTTCCCTCGGGTACTCTAAATCCTTTGCTAATTGCAGAATGAAGAACCCTCGCATCCGTAGCTGAACCCTCCCAACCACATGATATGAAAGTGAATCTCAGATCGAAGTCACAGGCAACCATAATATTATGACTCAAGGTACCCTTCCTATTCCAAAATGGAGCAGCAATTCCAGGTGTTGCCGTTATAGGAACATGTGACTCATCAATGGCTCCTAAACAGTTCTGGAAGCAAAGATTGCAGGTCAATAAAGAACTATAAGTTAGATAAGAAAAGAAATTGTGGAAGCGTTAAAAATGGAAACCTAGAAGTAAGGATAAAATCTTGTGTCGGTGGAGATTACTGGATGTGGCTCATCAATGTTCGGGGGCTTCAAAAATCGACTAGCTAAAATGGGGACGATGTTGAAGAACTCATTGATGTACTCATGAAATGTTTGTCCACTATGCTGAAATTCTAGCTGAAGATCTTCATAAGATGCGTTGTGAGACACCATGTACAAGAAAAAGGCTAACTTCTCCTCCACCTTAATTCTTTTATCTGATATCAGATTTTCTCTTCTAAGGTAAGATGCCAAAGCCCGAAAGATACGTGGCTCCATCCTATAAGCTACTAGGCAATTCTTCACATGGCCTGTAAGGATATCATCAACCCGCTTCTTGCCATATAAGATGGAGCTATGTTGCTGAGTTCTCTCGATTGGCCCTCTACTATGCATTCGATGCAATACGGGCAGAATAAAGGACATCATATCTTCATCATCCTCGCTTCTCCTCTTCCTAATTCGATCGATAATCTCGGAGTTCATCTCAGCATTAAAACTAGAATCAGGAAGCAACAAATAAGAACTACATTTTAATGGTTTACTTGACTTGAAGCAAATTATTAATAAGACATACACACATAGTAAGACTACAAGAGCCATCAAGTAGGATATAGTACTTCGGTTAAGACATGATAGAAATAAGGTCAAGAGGCCAAAAAGTTGGTGTATATTACCAAATTTAGGCATGACAACTGGATCCCAAGATGGAGGCAACTCGTCCACCCGAACAAGAATCCAAGCAGCAGGCCTCTGTCAAAATAAGAACATACCAGCAGCATGTAAGATGACACACAATCATTCATATATAGTATAGAAACAAACATCCCTACTGCATTGTTCCACCAACACTCACGGAGAATTAACCAAAAGTTACGTCTTATCAGGCAAAAGGCCAGGTCTTCGATCAGGGTTAAGGAGGCTGATGGTGGTTGAGCGTGGAAGAGGCTGCAAGGTCCATGGAGGGAGAACAAGTTAGCAAGGTCCATTACATAGATTCAGTTCAATGGAAATGCTAGCTAGCTAGCTAGATAATAAATGAATGACAGAAATAAGAACCAATCTGCGTGATACCATCAATACAAGACCAAGTTAGCTAGCTGGCTAGAGGACTATTTGCTTCACTAAAAGTGCACAGAAATTAGACTTGTAACTTGTGTTGTCCATGGTCACAGGCTCACCACACATACGGATAACAGTTACAACATCAGACCATCACCATCAAACAGCAGCAAACAGAGAAGGTGAAGGCTTTGATTCTACACGTAGCGACATCAGATAGCAGTAAACAGAAACGAAATCTGCGGCAAAACAATGGCGAGTCAATACAGACTTTACAAAGCGACCCAGTAGTTCAGAGACGAGAGGAAACTGACCACCATTTTATAAGGTGAGGTGTTGGGCTGATCACTAAGCATGGACATTCTCTGCTATACAACATTGACTTGCGGGATCCAAAAATATTTCCTTATTGGCCCATTCACGCAATTTCTAACTAGACAACCTGTAATCCGCAACCTACTTATGAAAGAACTAGTGAAAGACGCGATGATTTACTAACAACCAAGAAAACGAGCAGAAGAATATTCTGCACAGTACAAGTTTCCATTTCAAATAGAACATACCACTACACCGATAGATTAATCTATTAGCAAAACAGTCAAGCAAAGATAAGTTTAGGCTGGCTGACACCCGAGAAAGCACATACTTGGCTCTTATTCAATCATTCAAAACAATTCTGAGAAAATTGAAAATAAGAGAATTCAATAGTCTCCCAAAGAACAGGTAACTTCTAACTTTAGCAACAGCAGTGCAAAGAACAAGCGGTCAAACTTGAGCAATGAATTATATAGAACAATAGTAACTCCAAAATTTAGCTAAACAACTGCAAGTTGCCAATTACACACTGGAAATGCAACATACAGCAGATCGTCCAACAATAGATAACTTTCGGTTAAATTCAACCAACCCATACAAAAGAGAAGCAAGCACCAAGCATATCAGAACATACAGACAACAGTTCCAACATCTAATTTGCTCCATGGTCGCAACACATATCAAGATCACAATCACTATTTAACAATCTGCACCACACTGCCATTACAATCAACAATGAAAAAGTTGGTTTACAATCTGCCAATTTATCCTCAACACACAAATTTATGGCAATCTCGATAGCTAGGGTTAGGGTAGAAGAGGACGGCGTTCTTGGCAAGCTAGCTGCGTAGGGTTAGGGTACATGTGGAGCTAGGGGTAGGAGACGCCGTTCTTGGCGTGCTTGCCGGTGAGGACGTGGCAGATGGAAGGCGTGCAGGAGGTGGCAGCCATGGAGAGGAGGGGGAGGGGAGGGGAGGGGAGGAGCTGCGATGACTAACCGCCGGTGAGAAATCCAGTATGCCCGAGGAGATCACCGGCGTCGAGGCGTCGGGTGGCGCGGCGACTTGGGGAGGAGGCGGCGCGACGTCTTAGGGAGGAGGCGGCGTCGGCGGCGGCGTCTCGAGTCGAGCAGCCAAATCCTCGAGGGGGGCCTCGAGGGTTCTGAACCGCGTGGGAACAGGTGGGTCGAAAGGGAATGGAGGGGATTGGGCCGTCCAAACTGTGCCTACCAAATGGGCCAACGGGTATTTGCGGGGATTCTGGGCCTCGCGGGGTTTATCCTCTGCAAACCCCTCCAATCCACCCGAAACAAACGAGGCCTTAGGGTCTTGTCACTCCTTATTTTCCTCATATCGACATCTCACCCAAAACTTGAAAACTTCAATCACACAAAACTTAACAGAACTTTGTGAGATAGGTTAGTATGATAAAGAGCAAACCATTTCACTTTTGGTATTGTCAAAGACAAGATTCATAATTGTTATCACACAATTTCTACTGTATCACATCATTTCCACCATTTATATTGAGCAATATAAGCCATAGAAACTAGAAAACAAGCAAACTATGCATCGAAAACAGAATCTGTCAAAAACAGAACAGTGTGTAATAATCTGTACTCAAACCATACTTATGCTACTCCAAAAATTATGAAAAAATCGGGACCACGTGAGAAATTTATATATTAAACTTCTTAAAAAATAATCAACTCAAAAGCACTCTTTTGTTAAAAATGAGACTTATTTTCGCGAGTGCAAAAGTTTCTATTTTTCAGCAGGGTCAAAGCAACTATCACCCAACATGAGCCCAAAGGCTTTACTTGGCACTTTATTGAAACAAAAGAAATAAAACATGATTACTAAAGTACCATAATCATGTTACACACAAAAACAGTAGGTAAAAATGTTGGGTTGCCTCCCAACAAGCGCTTTTCTTTAATGCCTTTTAGCTAGGCATGATGATTTCAATGATGCTCGCATAAAAGATAAGAATTGAAACACAAAGAGAGCATCATGAAGCATATGACTAGAACATTTAGGTCTAACCCACTTCCTATGCATAGGGATTTTGTGAGCAAACAACTTATGGGAGCAAGAATCAACTAGCATAGGAAGGCAAAACAAGTGCAACTACAAAACAATCAACACATAGAGAAGAAACTTGATATTATTGAGATATGTAAGAGCATAAGTTCCTTCCTCATAATAATTTTCAGAAACATCATGAATGGATTCAACAATATAACTATCACATACAGCACTCTTTTCATGATGCACAAGCATAGAAGATTTATCACTCTGTATAGCATACATGTCATCATAATAATCATCATAGATAGCAACTTTATTGTCATAGTCAATTGAAACCTCTTCCAAAATAGTGGATGTATCACTAAATAAAGTCATGACCTCTCCAAATCCACTTTCATAAATATTGTAATAAGATCACTACTACCTAGAGTTGACACTCTTCCAAACCCACTTTTATCAATGTAATCATCATAAATAGGAGGCATGCTATCATCATAATAAAGTTTCTTATCGAAAGTAGAAGGAATCAAAGGATCATAATCATTAAGCAAAGCATCCCCAAGCTTAGGACAAGCATTATTTGCAGCAAATAAATCTTCAAACATGTCATACTAACTAAACATAACATCCCCAAGCTTGTGGTTTTGCATATCATCACAATCATTCTTATCAATAGCATGAATGGCACCAATAGTATAGCAAACATTATTATCATATTCTTCCAAGCAAGTGCTAAAAGTATTTTCAAGATCATAAGGGACATAATTGTCTTCCCAATCATCTTTACAACAAGCAGTAGGTATCACAAAATCATACTCTATATCATCATCTTCCACCAACATATTTGATTCAATCTCATGATGCACAATGGTGATAGGAGCAACATTATTTGGGAGAGATACCTTTTTAACTATTCTTTCTTCTTATCTTTTTCTTCACCACATCATGTGTGGGTTTAATAAATTTTTCCAAGCTTGTTGTTGAAGAGATTGATTGGATAGGAAGCTCCTCCTCGTTACCTGATTCATCATAATAAACACTAGGAGGGTATTGGGAAACATTTTCCCTTTCATTAGTACTCTCTTCATATTCCATTTGTTTTCTTGTCTTTAGGTAGTTGGCAATATAAGGATTCTCAATGCAGTTTATCGCACTAAACATATAAATTTCTTCTAGATCAAAATCAAGAAATCTCTTAGATTAAATTTTGGAATACCCTCAGTTATACGTTTCATTTCTTCATACCCCAAAAGGAGACTAAGATCTTTATGATGCTAAAGGGTAATCAAGTTATCACAATTTTAGGCCACGATTTGATCATGAAAAAACTTGCATTGGAGATTTAAATGACCATGTTCATTGCAAAGTTCACAAGGATGGCAAAAAAAATTAAATCTTTCAGCACAATCATCTAGCCTCTCTTGCAACTTTTCCGTTTCTAAATATTTATGCTTCTTACAAAATCTATCACCCCTTTTTGGTGTGCAAAGGCACTCCCAATTCACTCCGCAAAAAGTGACATGCTTATAAGAAACATTTTTGTCATGAATTGTGCAATCATCATTAGCATTTTGGATATTCAAAGAATTCATACTAACAACATCGCAATCAAGCTCATCATTCAAATATTTTGTGCCAGGCATTTTATTGACTTCTTCTTCTAACAATTGAGCATAATTTTCCAAACCATCATTTTCAAGAAAGATATTATAAAGATGGTCAATAATATGATGCAACCTAAATTCCGTTTTTTATGTTGTTTTCTTTTATAGACCGAACTAGTGATAAACAAGAAACTAAAAAGATTCAATTGCAAGATCTAAAGATATACCTTCAAGCACTCACCTCCCCGGCAACGGCGCTAGAAAATAGCTTGATGTCTACTATGCAACTTTATTCTTGTAGACTCGTGTTGGGCCTCCAAGCGCAGAGTTTTGTAGGACAGTAGCAATTTTCCCTCAAGTGGATGACCTGAGGTTTATCAATCTGTGGGAGGTGTAGGATGAAGATGGTCTCTCTCAAATGACCCTGCAACCAAATACAAGAAATCTCTTGTGTCCCCAACACACCCATTACAATGGAAAATTGTATAGGTGCACTAGTTCGGGAAAGAGATGGTGATAAAAGTGTAATACTAATGGTAGAAATATATTTTTATAATCTGAATAAATAAAAACGGCAAGGGCAAATAGTAAACGGGCACAAAAACAGTATTGCAATGCTTGAAAACAAGGCCTAGGGTCCGTACTTTCACTAGTGCAATCTCTCAACAATGCTAACATAGCTGGATCATATGATTGTCACTCAAAGTGCAATAAAGAATCACTCCCGAGTTCCTATTAGCGGAGAACAAAAGATAGAAATTGTTTGTAGGGTACGAAACCACCTCAAAGCTATTCTTTTCGATCAATCTATCCTAGAGTTAATACTAAAATAACGCAAGCCCCTCGGGCTGCATCATCCCCAGGCCGCATGGGTCCGCCCCTGTGGCATGTATCGTTCTTGCAGCTACCTGAACTAGTGTTACCTACTTATTGAGATGATTTATGCTGTCACTTGCTTGCCTGTTGCCCTTCGCGGCCTACCACGTTGCTGATCGGCCTCCTGCTCATCCTGGAAAGGGGCCTACACCTGCTGGCATGGCACTTGTGCTCGGGTCCATCCCTGCAACGCTGACAAACCTGATTGATCGAGCTCTGGCTCGTGGCCCGCCCCGTGCACGTCACCTCACCAGATCCTTAGTGCCTTCATCTTCTTGCGGAAAGAACAGCGGCAGGACAACAAATGTGACTATGAGCTATGTTCTCCTCTCGGACTAACCTGCAGGAATCTCTCGAGCTTAACCACGCGTGGCTCTCCTAGCTGCTCCTTTTTCATGCGATTCACTTGCGTGTCAAAGGGAGGGCTCCTGAGCATCGCGCCTCGGGAGCTCTTACTGACTCTCCAGCCCTCACCCCCTGGCCTTGACCACGGCATAGCGACCTGGCATACCAGCGGCGGCTGAGCCCCGCTCGAGGGTCGGGACCCGAGGATGCAGAGCACTTAGAAGAGCGTGAAAGGGGGAAGCTGGTGCGAGCCTAACCTAGAAATACCACCGTCATTGACGCACAAATCGGGCGCTGCGCAAGGAATTGAAGGAAATATGCCCTAGAGGCAATAATAAAGTAAGTTATTATTTTCCTTATTTCATGATAAATGTTTATTATTTATGCTAGAATTGTATTAACCGGAAACTTAGTACATGTGTGAATACATAGACAAACAAAGTGTCACTAGTATGCCTCTACTTGACTAGCTCGTTGAACCAAAGATGGCTAAGTTTCCTAGCCATGGACATGAGTTGTCATTTGATTAACGAGATCACATCATTAGAAGAATGATGTGATTGACTTGACCCATTCCGTTAGCTTAGCACTTGATCGTTTAGTATGTTGCTATTGCTTTCTTCATGACTTATACATGTTCCTATGACTATGAGATTATGCAACTCCCGTTTACCGAAGGAACACTTTGTGTGCTACCAAATGTCACAACGTAACTGGGTGATTATAAAGGTGCTCTACAGGTGTCTCCGAAGGTACTTGTTGGGTTGGCATATTTCGAGATTAGGATTTGTCACTCCGATTAGGATTTGTAACTAATGAGTTAGTTGCGGGATGATGTATTACGGAACGAGTAAAGAGACTTGCCGGTAACAAGATTGAACTAGGTATTGAAATACCGACGATCGAATCTTGGGCAAGTAGACATACCGATGACAAAGGGAACAACGTATGTTGTTATGCGGTTTGACTGATAAAGATCTTCGTAGAATATGTAGGAGCCAATATGAGCATCCTGGTTCCACTATTGGTTATTGACTGGAGACGTTTCTCTGTCATGTCTACATAGTTCTCGAACCCGTAGGGTCCGCACGCTTAAAGTTCTGTGGCGATTTGTATTATGAGTTTATGTGTTTTGATGTACCGAAGGTAGCTCGGAGTCCTGGATGAGATCAGGGACATGACAAGCAGTCTCAAAATGGTTGAGACGTAAAGATCGATATATTGTACGACTATATTCGGACATCGAAAAGGTTCTGAGTGATTCGGGTATTTTCGGAGTACCGGGGAGTTACGGGAATTCACCGGGAGAAATATTGGGCCTTATTGGGCCATACGGGAATAGATGAGAGAGGCCAAAAGGAAGGAGGCGCCCCCCTCCCCCGGTCCGAATTGGACAAGGGGTGCAACCCCCTTTTCCTTCTCCCTCTCCCCCTCTTTCCTTCTCTCCTACTCCGGAAAGGAAAGGGGAATCCTACTAGGACTTGGGAGTCCTAGTAGGACTCCCCACACTTGGCGCGCCCCCTCTAGGGCCGGCCTCTCCCTCCCTCCTTTATATACGGGGGCAGGGGGCACCTCTAGACACAACAATTGATCATTGATCTCTTAGCCGTGTGCGGTGCCCCCCTCCACCATATTCCACCTCGGTAATATCGTAGCGGTGCTTAGGCGAAGCCCTGCATCGGTAGCATCATCAAAACCGTCAACACGCCATCATGCTGACGGAACTCTCCCGCAAAGCTCTGCTGGATCGGAGTTCATGGGACGTCATCAAGTTGAACGTGTGTTGAACTCGGAGGTGCCGTACGTTTGGTACTTGATCGGTCGGATCGTGAAGACGTACGACTACATCAACCGCGTTGTGCTAACGCTTCCGCTTTCGGTCAACGAGGGTACATGGACAACACTCTCCCCTCTCGTTGCTATGCATCACCATGATCTTGTGTGTGCGTAGGAAATTTTTGAAATTACTACGTTCCCCAACAATGGCATCAGAGCCAGGTTTTATGCGTAGATGTTATATGCATGAGTAGAACACAAGTGAGTTGTGGGCGATACAAGTCATACTGCTTACCAGCATGCCATACTTTGGTTCGATGGTATTGTTGGATGAAGCGGCCCGGATCGACATTACACATACACTTACGCGAGACTAGTTCTACCGACGTGCTTTGCACATAGGTGGTTGGCGGGTGTCAGTTTCTCAAACTTTAGTTGAACCGAGTGTGGCTACGCCCGGTCCTTGAGAAGGTTAAAACAACACTAACTTGACGAACTATCGCTGTGGTTTTGATGCGTAGGTAAGAACGGTTCTTGCTCAGCCCGTAGCAGCCACGTAAAACTTGCAACAACAAACACTACAAAAAAAGACACATCCGTGACATTTTGGGCCGAATGAAATTTTTTTCTGTCATACATATGACACTTCTATGACAATAATTGTGAAAAAACCCGGTATCATCATAGATGTGGTGGGCTCCTACTCCTATGACAAAAAATCATCACAGAAAATGGGCTTTTCGTCCTGGGCGGGCCGGAGACGCAGCTGCATGACATTCTTTGGGCCGTCCATGATGGAAAAAACCATGGTAGAAGCGAGGGGGAGGAAAATTTCGGGGAGTTGCCAGTTACGGTGGGAGGTCGAGGGCTGAGCGATGCGCATTTCTCTCGTACAAGTACGCGCGTGTGTGCGAGGCATTGGCTCTAAACTGAACCCGAGCATGGAGTTGGGCTCTAACTGAACCCGAGCGATTGCACTGCAGGCTACGTGTTACTGAACTCGAGTGATCGATCGATGGCTATTAACTGAACCCGATCGAGCGATTCCTTCGCTACTGCTGCTAACTAAAGTCGATCGATTGGATGAACAGTGAGCGTTGTGGGGGGGTTGGACGAACAGTGAGCGGTGGCGTTGCCTCTGGATGAACAGGACCTCATGGTGTGGAGGGTTGGATGAATAGTAGATGATGGAAGGGTGGCCGTGGAGGGGTGGTTGAACAGGACCCCGTGGTGTGGAGGGCTAGATGAACAGTAGACGATGGAGGGGTGCCCGTGGCGGGGTGGTTGAACAGTAGCCGGTGGAGTAGCGCGCGGTGGAGGCTGGATGAACAGGAGCCCGTGGAGGCTGGAGGAGGTCGACGGTAGCCCGTGGAGGCTGGAGGAGGTCGACGGTGGAGACGAACAGTATCCCGTGGAGTCCCGTTTTGCGGTACGCCACACCCCTCCCGATGAACAGGACCCCCGTTTCGACCGTAGGAGGTCCGTTTCGTCCGTTTTGCGGTACACCACACCCCTCCCGATCAACAGGACCCCCGTCTCGACCGTAGGAGGTCCGTTTCCTCCGTTTTGCAGTACGCCACACCCCTCCCGATCAACAGGACCCTCGTTTCGACCGTAGGAGGTCCGTTTCCTCCGTTTTGCGGTAAGCCACACCCCTCCCGATCAACAGGACCCCGTTCCGAATGTAGGAGGTCCGTTTCCTCCGTTGTGCGGAATGCCAGGCCTCGTTTCCATCGCCTGTTCCGTACAAGCCCTGCCGTTGAACACGACCACGCATTCCGTTCCGACCCAGCCAGTTGGCTCCCACGCATTCCGTTGCCTCCCGATGAACACGACGCATTCCCGTTGCCTCCGCATGAACACGAACACGACGCATTCCGTTGCCTCCCTATGAACACGACGACGACTCTCTTTCTCCATTCCGACCAAGCCATGTACACGAGCCCCGGCCGTACGTATGCGCGAGTAGGCGTTCGAGACCCTGCCCGTATGTACATACGTGTCCGTATTTTCTTTCTTGCACCCTGGCCGCTGTACGTATGTGTACATGCTACGTGCGCGCCCAGGTGGGTTGTGCCCACCTCGGTGGCCTTCCGCACCCCCTCTTTGCACTATAATTTTGAAGGAAATATGCCCTAGGCAATAATAAAGTTGTTATTTATATTTCCTTATATCATGATAAATATTTATTATTCATTCTAGAATTGTATTAACCGGAAACTTAGTACATGTGTGGATACATAGACAAACAGAGTGTCACTAGTATGCCTCTACTTGACCAGGTCGTTGAATCAAAGATGGTTAAGTTTCCTAGCCATAGACATGAGTTGTCATTTCATTAACAGGATCACATCACTAGAGAATGATGTGATTGACTTGACCCATTTAGTTAGCTGAGCATTTGATCGTTTAGTATATTCCTATTGCTTTCTTCATGACTTATACATGTTCCTATGACTATGAGATTATGCAACTCCCGAATACCGGAGGAGCACTTTGTGTTCTACCAAACATCACAACGTAACTGGGTGATTATAAAGGTTCTCTACAGGTGTCTCCAATGGAACTTGTTGAGTTGGCATAGATCAAGATTAGGATTTGTCACTCCGATTGTCGAAGAAGTATCTCTGTGCCCTCTCAGTAATGCACATCACTATAAGCCTTGCAAGCAATGTGACTCATGAGTTAGTTGCGGGATGATGCATTACAGAACGAGTAAAGAGACTTGTCGGTAACCAGATTGAACTAGGTATTGAGATACCGACGATTGAATCTCGGGCAAGTAACATACCGATGACAAAGGGAACAACGTATGTTGTTATGCAGTTTGACTGATGAAGATCTTCGTAGAATATGTGGGAGCCAATATGAGCATCCAGGTTCCGCTATTGGTTATTGACCGGAGACGTGTCTCGGTCATGTCTACATAGATCTCGAACCTGTAGGGTCTGCACGCTTAACGTTAGGTGACGATTGTTATTATGAGTTTTTGTGTTTTGATGTACCGAAGGTAGTTCGGAGTCCCGGATATCATCACGGACATGACGAGGAGTCTCAAAATGGTCGAGACATAAAGATTGATATATTGGACGGCTAGATTCGGACACCGGAAGTGTTCCGGGTGATTTCGGAGAAAACTGGAGTGCGAGAGGGGTTACCGGAACCCCTCGGGGAAGTATTGGGCCCTAGTGGGCCTTAGGGGAGAGAGAGGGCAGTAGCCGAGGAGGTAGCCCCCCCCCCCAAGGGGAGTCCAAATTGGACTAGGGGAGGGGCGTGGCCCCTCTTTTCGTCTCCCTCTCCCTCTCCTTCCTTCCCCCTTCCTCCTCCTAGTTGCACTAGGAAAGGGGGAGTCCTACTCCTACTAGGAGGAGGACTCCTCCCCCTCCTTGGCGCGCCCCAAGGGCTGGCCGGCCTCCCCCTTGCTCCTTTATATACGGGGGCAGGGGGCACCCTAGAAGCAAAACATACATTGTTCTTAGCTGTGTGCGGTGCCCCCCTCCACCATAATCCACCTCGGTCATATCGTTGCAGTGCTTAGGCGAAGCCCTGCGCCGGTAGCTTCATCATCACCGTCATCACGCCGTCGTGCTGACAAAACTCTCCCTCGGCACTCTGCTGGATCATGAGTTCGTGGGACGTCACTGAGCTGAACGTGTGCTGAACTCAGAGGTGCCGTACGTTCGGTACTTGGATCGGTCAAATCATGAAGACATATGACTACATCAACCGCGTTGTCACAACGCTTCTGCTTTTGGTCTACAAGGGTACATGGACAACACCCTCCCGCTTGTTGCTATGCATCACCATGATCTTGCGTGTGTGTAGGATTTTTTTTTAAATTACAACGTTTCCCAACAGTGGTATCAGAGCCAAGTTTAAGCGTAGATGTTATGTGCACGAGTAGAACACAAGTGAGTTGTGGGCAATACTAGTCATACTGCTTACCAGCATGTCATACTTTGATTCAGCAGTATTGTTGGATGAAGCGGCCCGGACTGACATTACGTGTACGCTTACGCGAGACTGGTTCTACCGACGTGCTCCGCACACAGGTGGCTGGCGGGTGTCAGTTTCTCCAACTTTAGTTGAATCGAGTGTGGCTACTCCCGGTCCTTGTTGAAGGTTAAAACCGCACATACTTGACGAAATATCATTGTGGTTTTGATGCGTAGGTAAAAATGGTTCTTGCTCAGCCCGTAGCAGCCACGTAAAACTTGGAACAACAAATTAGAGGACTTCTAACTTGTTTTTGCAGGGCATGTTGTGATGTGATATGGTCAAGACATGATGCTAAATTTTATTGTATGAGATGATCATGTTTTGTAACGGAGTTATTGGCAACTGGCAGGAGCCATATGGTTGTCGCTTTATTGTATGAAATGCAATCTGTCGGTGTCAAAACCGGCGGATCTCGGGTAGGGGGGTCCCGAACTGTGCATCTAGGATCGATGGTAACAGGATACGGGGGACACGATGCTTACCAAAGTTCGGGCCCTCTCTATGGAGGTAATACCCTACTTCCTGCTTGATTGATCTTTATGAATATGAGTATTACAATAGTTGATCTACCACGAGATCGTAATGGCTAAACCCTAGAAGTCTAGCCTATGTGAATATGGTAATGAGTATTCGTCTATCCGGACTACTCCCTCCGGTTTATATAGATACCGGGGGATCTAGGGTTTACATAGAGTCGGTTACATAGGAAGGAATCTTCATAGTTGATCGCCAAGCTTGCCTTCCACGCCAAGGAGAGTCCAATCCGGACATGGGTATAGTCTTAGGCCTTCACGTCTTCACAGCCCATCAGTCCGGCCCATAAATAACAGGCCGGACGCCCGAGGACCCCTTAGTCCAGGACTCCCTCAGTAGCCACTGAACCTGGCTTCAATGACGAGGAGTCCAGCGCGCAGATTGTCTTCAGCATTGCAAGGCGGGTTCCCCTTCTTCGGAACTCCAAGATAGTCTTCGGATGCGATGATTGTATCCGGACCTATTACACACACCATACACAACCACAGAGAGAATATATATATTTTACATGAATTCCATCCGCTGACAGCTCTCTGCAACATAGCATCACACCCGTCCGGTTACAATTTCGAACCGTTTTCTTCTGCCATCCCACGTTTCGAGACGCGGTTGATATTGGCACGTCTTTTCGAAGCAGAGATCGCGTCCCCTTATTGCGGGATTCTCATCAATGCGGGTATGGGTAACCAAACCGTGCCGTTTATACAGCCCTTGGGAGTAGGCGGATCTTGAGGCGAGTGAGGAGGCGCTTAATATATGTTGCCTTTATAAGGGGATAAGGGTTACCTCTTTCCTCTTCTCACGCTCTCTCTCTCTCTGTCTCTGCCTTTCCAATCTCGAGCTCCAGCACTCAAGTTCTCATCTCCTTTCCACTCGAGCTAGCATTCAACCATGTCCGGAGGTCAGGGCAAATGGATGACTTCCTCCGTCAAGGAGAAAGATATCACCCAGCATCGGGCGGCCGGGTATCTAGCGAAAGAGATCGCCCACCGCCTGCCAGCCAAGGGGCAAATCATCCCTACTCCGAAGCCTAATGAGAAGGTGGTTTTCCTCCCTCACTTCGTCCGCGGACTGGGGTTCCCAATTCACCCTTTCGTCTATGGAGTGATGTATTATTACGGGCTAGATTTCCATGATCTAGCCCCGAACTCCTTCCTCAACATCTCGGTGTTCGTCGTTGTGTGCGAGGCTTTTCTTCGCATCCATCCCCACTTCATTGTGTGCGAGACCTTCAATGTGAAGCCAAAGGTGGTGGATGGCCAGCACACGGAGTGCGGTGGCGCCATGGTGAGCAAGATGCCCAACGCCACATGGCCCAAGGGCACGCTTGTGGACACTTTCAAGGGGTGGCAGAAGCAATGGTTCTACATCACAGAGCCACGCGGCGCCACCTGGGCGGCGGCCCTGGAGTTCAAATCCAGAGCTCCTATGCGGCTCACTTCCTGGACGGAGAAGGGTCCCAACTGGTCTTCGACAAATGAACTGATGGCACTACAAACGTGCATTCAGAGCATGGTGGACAAAAGGGTCAAGATCGTCGACACGATCCAGGTAATGTTGGTCCGTCTAATCCTCCCATGCCAGGACCGAACTTTCCCCTTATGGGAATTCGATCCGGAGAAGCACCAAACTTTGGAGAGGCTCTTCGGATCGACTCACGAAGACGTCTGGAAGGCACTCGTTAAGGGCAACGAGCAGCCGCCGGCCCTGGATTCGGACAGCGGGCACGACCACACCCATCCCGCCAGCGTGGTAAGTCTTTACTTCTCAAGGCTTGCCTTCTACTTGATTATCCGAGGAGGACGTCTAATTTTTTGCTGTGCATATATGTTTTTTAGGAGTGGTTGTAGAGAACGGAGCGGATCTGGAGTCCGGCTCCACTACCTGAGGAGCCAGTCATCCTGCGACTAGCAAAGATGCTGGTTCCGGCGCCCTATAAGCCGCTGGAGAAAAAGGCCAAGAAGAAGGCCAAGGGGGGCAAGGGTGGCCCCCGCCGTAAAGGCCCTTCGGACGTAGCGTCCGAAGGTGAAGAAACCCCATCCTTTGCTGCTGAGGACGATGACGACGAGGAGGGGGAGGAGGAGGAGGAGGAGGACAACCCTCCTCCCAAGGAGGCGGTGAAAAAGAGGGGGGGGCCTCCACAAATCTGGAGGCGGGGATGCCCAAGAGGGGGAAAGGCTCCCTCGCGGTCAACACCACGTGGGACGTTGATAGTAGTCCAGAGCGATGCCCCCACACTAAGCCTTGGGCTGCATCGTGAGTGCTATGACTCCCGTATACTAGTACACTCTGCCTCCCATCCTTATTGTATTGATATGGTTAATTGTATTGCTACAGTCCGGCCCATGGCAGCTCCCAGCGACCCTCATCGGAGGAGTCGTTGGACTCGAAGGAGATGGCCAGCGAGACACCGCCGGCCGCTTACTCTCCTGAAGCCAAAGGAGACAAAGATGTGTTCTCCCAACAGACCTTCCCCAGCCTGGGAGAGGCAGCCAAGAGCGATGCCCCTGTCGCCGAACATCAGGGGGAGTCACATCCCCTGGAAATTGGGGGCGGGGGCTATATTCAATTTGGCCCTCGACTAGACTCGATTCCGGAGACCCCTGTCCAACCAGGGGTACCAGATAATCTGCTGGAAGCACTGCAAGGCGCTTCCATTATGGAGGAGCACCGTGTTCTTATGGGCACGGTGATTGGAAAGTTTCAGTCCGCCAAGAGTGGACTAACCGAAGCCTGCAGCAGCCTGCTAACAGGGTTTGAGGTAAGCATCGCAAAAGGAGAAAATCCCGATATAGACAGTAGCCCATGAGACACTGCCCGGTGTTCGAGAAGGGAGACCGGACGGAGGATCAATCCCTTGTTGTAGGAGACTAACTTAATATGTATGTACATGCATCGCTGTTGGACGCAACCTCGCACACTGACGAAGTCTCTGAATTGAAGCAGAGGCTGAAGCAGACCGAGAACGAGCTCGGCGAGGTTACAATTCGGCTGCAGGAGAAGGAAGGTGAGTAACGTCTTGCTGTGTGTGCGGAAAGCACAGGCGCTGTATATTGACTATAATGTCGTAATATGCGCAGGAGCCGCGACCAAGGTCGAGGCCCTAAGGAAGGCCTTAGGCGAGGCCGAGGGGAAAGTTGTTCAGCAGCAGGCCGCTCATAAGAAGCTCGAGGCCCGGGTCAAAGAAATCCAGCAGGAGCTCTAGGATGCGGTAAAAAGTGTGAGACCTTGGAGAATGATGTGTCGGCTCAAGAGGCCGAACTCACCAAGGCTCGTCAGAGCACCGAGGCCGCGCGGAATGAGGCCCAGGCCGCCCTCCAGGAGATCCAGGGGTCCAAGAAGATCACGGCGGGTAAGGCTTTTAAGATGCAGAGCCAATATGCGGAGAAGCAATACCTTTTACTAACCCGGGTTCGGAGTTCCCCAGGGGCTTTTGCGGATCTACCAAGTAGCGTATCAGACGCTGTGGAGTTCTACCGAGTTGAAGGAGGAGGTTCTATGGAGAAGCTATTCTGGTCGCAGTATGCGACACCAGAGCATCTCGTCTCCTTCACCGATCAGCTGAAGCAGCTGGTGGAGCTGCACAGGGTGGCCGAACTAGCCATGAAGGATTTGATGATCCGGCTATGGCCAGCCGAAGCTGTGCCCGGCAGCTACTTCGGATTCGTGAGGCGGTTGGTGGAAGCCTGTCCGCGGCTGGACGTCATCAAGCGCTCTGTCTGTACTGAAGGTGCCCATATGGCCTTCGCCCATTGCAAGATGTGGTGGGCGAAGATGAATGCCGTGGAGGTTGCCAGCGGGCCGCCGGAGGGCAAGGAGCACCGCACACCAGAAAAATATTTTTCAGATGTCACCAAAGGGTCTCGACTTGTGGCAGCTCAGTGTTCACATGACATTGTATTTGAATAGATGTATTCATGTTGCCCTTGCCAGGCCTGTAATATAATTTTGTTATGCTTTAATTGTTTCCTCCTGTGCGGCCGTGTTGTATGTAATATGAGGGTTGGCCAGTCGTTTGCTTCTGCCCTCACGTAGGTAGTACGGAGGTGTTCGGGGTGGGATCTAAACAATCTTGATCCAATTATATGGTCCTCTGGAGGAGTTGTTTAGCGCAACAAACAAGGCAATAAGACTATACGGCTTGAACGCCCTCACTTAGCCATAGGATTTTAATAATTAAGCAAGTGCGCACCCCTGGTCCAAGGCAGGATGCTGTTAGCATCTGATCGGGAAGTGCCGATCCTTCGCATGATGCGGAAGAAATCTCCAACGATTTTGTGACACTCGAACATCTGACCGGCTCTCGCCGTATCATGGCAGTCAGTTTTTGGCTTTCTCTACTGAGGTGCTCATCCGGTCAAAGCCAGTGCACAATCGCAGTAGTTCTCCCTTTACTACCCTAGCCGATAGAGCGAAACGTAGGGTAGCAAGCACAGGAGCCGGTCAACCCAACTATTGACCAAATACATGATTCGGAGCCAATGCATATAATACTAAATTCAGGGTGCCGAACTTATCTATAAGAAGTGTTCGGACTTTGCTGCCGTATTATGGGGCGATGGGGAGGCCCTGGCGGATATGAGAAGTACCAAGGTGTACGGATGCAATTGATAAGCAAATTGAAATAAAATGATTTAAGAAGCGAAAGCCACATAAACTAGGCCACAAACCATTTTCATTATAACAGTATGGATACGTCAAGGCGTATCTTGTACAAATGGTGCGATAAGCATCCTGGCTATTTAACATGCTGGAATCAAGAGGGCGCAGCATGCGGGTCCTGAGAAATAAGTAAAAAAATACCGTCAAGAAGAACATATAAAGGTTACCCTATGCACCTATGTTGCTTGCCGTCTTTGTATGCCGATCCTTAGAAAAGGACTGGTCAGCAGGCTAGTTGGAGAAGGAACCTAAAAAAAGAAAAAGTTGAAAAGTATGTGTGAGTCCGGGGCCGGTCAAGCCGAACTGAAGAACCCGGGTTAGCTTCTGCCTCCGTCGATGTCCATGGGATTTTGAGTGCGTAATTATGTACGCGTGGTGTGAATGCCACTACTTCATTAGGACGGAGGTCGGATTGCTAATCAAGCTCTTATGAGTCGCGTTGTCCTGCTGCAGAGTAGTCCGGAACCTCTTCATGGTGTCCAGGGGCTCGGCAGCCGCACTATGGTGCTACTTGAGAAGGTCGCTCTGTACCTCTGCTGCTAGGGCGGCGGTGTGCTCCTCTATTCGGAGGGAGCGTTCCGTATTGTCGTTCATTGTTATGACGCTGCATGGACCGGGCATTTTGAGCTTGAGATAAGCGTAGTGTGTCACTACGTTGAATCTAGCAAACACTGTTCGTCCGAGCAGTGTGTGGTAGCCACTGTGGAAAGGGACGATGTCGAAGATTAACTCCTCACTTCGGAAGTTGTCCGGAGAACCGAAGACCACTTCCAGCGTGATTGAGCCCGCATAGCGGGCCTCTATGCCTGGAATAACTCCTTTAAAGGTAGTCTTTGTTGGTTTGATTCGTGGTGGGTCGATGCCCATCTTTCGCATTGTATCCTGATAGAGCAGGTTAAGGCTGCTGCCACCGTCCATTAGGACTCGTGTCAGGTGAAATCCGTAGATGATTGGGTCGAGGACCAGTGCGGCTGAACCGCCATGGCGGATACTAGTTGGGTGGTCTCGGTGATCAAAGGTGATCGGGAATGATAACCACGGATTGAATTTTGGGGCGACTGGCTCTACCACGTGGACGTCCCTAAGCGCTCGCTTACGCTCCCTTTTGGGGATGTGTGTAGCGTATATCATGTTCACTGTCTTGACTTGAGGGGGAAATTTCTTCTGCCCCCTGTGTTTGGCTGTCGGGGCTCTTCGTCCTCGTCCTCACTTTGTGATCCCTTTTCTTTATTTTCGGCATTTAACTTGCCAGCCTACTTGAAGACCCAACAATCCCTGTTGGTATCATTGGCTTGTTTGTCCGGGGTGCCATGTATCTGGCACGGATGGTCGAGTATGCGGTCTAGGCTGGGAGGTCCTTCATTGTTTTGTTTGTAGGGCTTCTTCCGTTGGCCGGACTTGAAGCCAGTGAATCCGGCATTGACTGTGGTGGCATCGGTGTTGTTGCCATTGCTTCGGCGTTTATGTCTATTGCGCCGGAGCTTGTCGGTGCTGTTTTTCTCCTCGGAGGGGCCTGTCTTGCTGGTTGTGTTGTTACTACGAGCTAGCCAACTGCCCTCACCCGCCCAAAAGCGGGTCATGAGCGTCATGAGGGCCGCCATGGACTTTGGCTTTTCTTGGCCGAGGTGGCGTGCTAGCCATTCATCACGGATGCTATGTTTGAAGGCTGCTAAGGATTCGGCGTCTGGACAGTCAACAATCTAGTTCTTTTTGGTTAGGAACCTAGTCCAGAATTTTCTGGCCGATTCTCCAGGTTGTTGAAAAATGTGGCTTAAGTCATGAGCATCTGGTGGCCGGACATAAGTTCATTGGAAGTTATCAAGGAAGGCCTCTTCCAAGTCCTCCCAGCTGCCGATAGAATTTTCAGGTAGGCTATTAAGCCAGTGCCAAGCTGGCCCTTTAAGCTTGAGTGGGAGGTATTTAATGGCATGGAGGTCATCTCCTCGAGCCATGTGGATATGGTGGATAAAATCCTCGATCCATACTGCAGGGTCGGTTGTGCCGTCGTAGATTCCATGTTGACAGGCTTGAACCCCTCGGGGAATTCGTGATCCAGCACCTCGTCTGTGAAGCAGAGAGGGTGTGCGGCGCCTCTATAGCGGGCCACATCGTGGCAGAGCTCTGATTGAGTCCGTCTGCAGTATTCGGTCCGGGCGTGGTTAGGTTTGTCACGTCCGGGTAGGTATCCGTCGTTGTGCCTCGAGGCACGGCCTCACGATCGGTAGATCGATCTTGTATATCCCGCTCTACTGTCCAATTCCTACTGGAGATCATATGTATGGTCTCGAGCTGGTATGTCCCTGTTTTTGCGGGGCGGTGGGGTGGTCTGCTGTTCGGTCTGAGTTGCCGTTTTATCTCAACCATGGGGTGGTCGGTCCGCCGCTCTATCCCGACCACGTGGTGGTCGGTCCGCATTGCACGAGGGTAGTATGGGATCTGGTACCTCCTCATCAAACTGAGGTAGCAGTCTGCGTTTTGGGTAGCTCTTGGCTAGGTGCTTGAGGTCGTATTCTTCGGCTGTCAGTACGTCAGTCCATCTGTCGATGAGTAGATCTTGTTCGGCTTGAAGCTGCTGATGTTTCTTTTTCAAGCTCTTGGCGGTGGCTATGAGCTGGAGTTTAAAGCGCTCCTGCTCTAGAGGCTCCTCAGGCACGATGAAGTCTTCGTTGCCGAGGCTTGTTGTCATGCCCAATATGCGACCCTATCCTAAAGGAACTCGAAGGTCCCACCAAGGATAGAAGCGCATATTGGAGACGCTTTTGCAAGGTGGATATCATTGCATCGTACCATTACATAATAGTTGGGGATACATACAAGAGGCATGGAATGCCACACGAATACAACATCATCATACATAAGAGCAACATCTGACTACGGATGAAACACAAACAGAAACTCAACGACATCCTGTCAGGACCCCGACTCAATGCCACATCGACCTAGCATGTAACACCTCATATCACTTTGCGGCCTCACGCACGGTATTCCCACGGGTGTCGCCTTACCTTTTCCCGGGACCGTTTGCGCCTTTTGGCACACGTATATGACAGTGTCGCTAGCATCCATATGATAAGGAGCCCGGGCTGACATGGCTAGTCGTAAACCCAAAGTGGCACAGACTTACAGGGACAGGCATCCATGACCCAGCATCGAACGTGTCGGTCATCAGCGAGTGAATCCAGGCTGTAGCACTGGGCTAGCAGGACTCCGGTGAACCGGGCTGTAGTGGGCTAACAGGACTCCGGTATTCATCGCGTGACATTTCCCCGAAGGGACAGACACAGGAACGAAGAAGGACACATGCCGGCCAGCCTAAGTGTTCCGGAGCAGTAGCAAGCTACCAAGGCTCAATGGAAACACTAGGAGACATTTCCCGGTAAGAGAGGCTACTAAAGATAAACAACTAGATGGTCAGATCCCACACATACCAAGCATTTCAATAACATACACACAATATGCTCGATATGTGCAAATACAACATGGCATCACAACATGACTCTACGACTCAAGTATTTAATCAATAGGCTCCGAGGAGCGAGATATTACAAACATGGGTCTCATGACCCAACACTCAGAGCATACAAGTCAAAGCACAAGCGGAAGCTATCATGTCTGGGTACAGACATCTATAAATGAAAAAGGCTGAGAAGCCTGACTATCTACCAGATCCTGCCGAGGGCACAAGATCGTAGCTGAGGTAACAAGCTAAACGTCGAAGTCCACGCGGAACTACTAGTGAGACCGAAGTCTCTCTGCAAAAACATAAAATAGGCAAACGTGAGTACAAATGTACCCAGCAAGACTTACATCAGAACTAACTACATATGCATCATTATCAACAAAGGGGATGGTGGGGTTTAACTGCAGCAAGCCAGCTTTGACTCGGTGGCTATCCTAAACTACGACTGCAAGTAACTCTTTTGAGGTGGCGCACACGAGTCCACATATTCACCATATCAATACACCACTATGGAACCGCTCCCGTCTCCCTACGAGAACGCCATCCATAGCACTCACGCTTATCTTGCGTATTTTAGAGTATCCACTTTCACTTGTCTATGAACTGATATAAGCAACCCAGAAGTCCTTTTCCGCGGACACGGCTATTCGAATAGATGATGTTAACCCTGCAGGGGTGTACTTCTTCACACACGCTCTCACCACTTACCGCCGTTTACACGACATGTACTCGGCAACCTTCAAGCGGAAGCCCAACGTGGGTGTCGGCCACGGCCTACCTAAACACTCAAGTCTCTAGTCCAGGTTTATCGCCTATTCGGGTTCCATCCATGAGGAGATCCGGCCGGAGTTTCGCTCACAGCCCCAAACGATGTGAACAGGGTTCCGTGACACCAAACGGGCGCCCGGTTACCCGGCCACGTGCCTACCGCATCACAGCCCACCCCTACGGTCAGCGCTGCGCACGGCCTCCAGCATACTACAAACACCAGAAACTACTTGCAACTCCTGGACAGAGGACAAGGGTGATCAAGAAGCCGAGAGGGTCCATTGGTTTCGGGCCCAATGCGTGGTAGTAGCTGAATCATGGATCACAAACACAGAACTCAGTTCCTGAGGACGGCTGCAATGAGACAACCCACCATGTACTCCTACATGGCCTCTCACCGCTACCTTTACCAAATCGTGTTCACACACTTAGCTCACACACAGTAGGACATGTTCACACACCTCTGATTCATCCCGGATGAATCAGACCTGACTCAACTCTAAGCAGTAGCAGGCATGACAAACAAGCATGAATGAGTAGGCACAACAGGGCTCAAACAACTCCTACTCATGCTAGTGGGTTTCATCTATTTACTGTGGCAATGACAGGTCATGCAGAGGATAAAGGGGTTCAGCTACCGCAGCAAGTAACAGATGAATCGATGTTGTCCTAATGCAGTAAAAGAGAGCAGGAGCGAGAGAGTAGGATTGTATCGGAATGAACAAGGGGGTTTTGCTTGCCTGGCACTTCTGAAGATAACATTGAGTCTTCATCAGTGTCAACGATCACATCATCGGTATCGCGTCTATCGAGAGGGGACAAATACCGGCAACACAGAAAAACACAATCAATGCAATGCACAAAATGATGCATGCTATGACATGGCAATATGAATGTGTTTTGAGCTAATGTAACTAGCAACAAGTTAAATGGGGTTGGTTTGAATACAAGATTCAAATTCAAACTCCATATGTGATTATTTAAATGCCCTTTATTGGTTTTGTCCAAAACAGAGGACAACATTGTTCAAACATGCATGAAAATGGTACAGATGGATTCCTTGAATTTTTCTGATAATTTTTCATATATAAATTATTTAATTTGGAGTTACGGTTAATTTTCTATGATTTATAGAAGTTTTAGCTATTTTCTGAAATTATTAAATCATTTAAGATTTATTTAAATTCCAGAAAGGAATTATTGCGTCATCATGACCTCATAGTGACGTCAGCAGGTCAACGGGCGCCGTCCAGGTCAAACTGACCTGTGGGCCCTGCGTGTCAGTGTCTGGACTAACTAACCTAATTAAAATTAACCCTAACTAACTTAGTTAGCCGGGCGGGGCCCGCATGTCAGTGAGTCAGTGGCTTAACTAAAATAGTTATTAAATTAACCCAAAGTTAGCAGGGGACGGGCCCACACGTCGGTGACCCAGGGGGGTCAAATCCCTGGTCAACCGGGCTAATCCACCGGCGTCTAACCGCCGGCAACGACCAGACGCGGCGGTGGCTCGCCGGAATGGCTGCTCCGGCGCCCATTCGACGCGCGGAGGGGTTCTACAGGGAGCTCGAGCTCGTGCGCATCCAATGGAGCAAGCCAGAGGAGCTGGGGTGGCCTGAGTCGACGGCGGCGAGCTCCAAGGCGGCGGCCGGAGTTCGGGCACCTGCGGGTTTGGCGTTGTGGTGCTCGGGAGGGGAAGCTGGTGGGTTCTACGTGCTCCTGGTGAGGTTTGGAGCACGGTGGTGTGCCCGGCTTTGAGCCACGATGGCTCTGGCCACGACGGTGACGAGGCACGACGGCGGCGAGCTCTCGGGTCCGGCGGAAGCAATGGCTAGAGCGGCCAAACGACATGGGAAGAAGAGGGGAACGGTTCAGCGGCTCACCGCGAGTCCAACGAGCGCAAGGGCGAGGCCGGGGACGCTCTGTGGGCGGCGAATCAAGCGACGACGGCCGTCGGTGCAGAGGAGGAAGATGGCGTCGGTGACGGTGCTCCAGGGCGTCCGGCGTCTTGTGGCTCCGTGGTAGGGACGGGGACGTCACGGCGGAGCTCGGGGGCGCGTCGGAGAGGCGAGGGAGGACCTGTGGCCGCGGTGGTTCTAGTCGGCGGCGATGGCTGCGTTCGGGTTCGGGCGAGAGAGAGGGAGCAGAGGGGCGGGGCCTCGAGGAAGAGTGAGAGGGGTCCGAGGGGGTGGCGTGGCGCACCTAGCGACGTCCAGGAGCAAGCGGCAAGCATGAGGTGGCCGGCGCGTGCGCGCGCGCGTCGGGCACACGCCCTCCTGCCTACTGGCAGGAGGTTGAAGACGGTGGCGACTGCGGTGGGCTGGGCCGCACAGTGCTGGACCAGCACAGGAGCTGGGCCGGCTCTGGTGGGCTGCACGGGTGAGGCCAGGTAACTTCCTTCTCTCTCTCTCTTTTATTTCTATTTCAGTTCTGTTTTCTTTTATTTAATCTGTTTTGCCACTGTTTGAATTTAAAAATAATTCAAACAATGCCAAAAACTCCTCTGAAAATATTTATGCTGCTTAATGGACTTTTCCAAAAGCACATAAAATATTTCAGGGTATTTGGAAATATATTCTATACAAGTTATGAATATAGTTCCAAATGCAAATAAAGTAATGATTTAAATTCAGTGCTCAAAATATTCCTCAAAAATGTTCATTATTTTTGGTTTGGTGCAAAACCCTTGCCAAAATATAACCAACATTATTTAAGGCCATTTTGAAAACATTGAATGCATTTACCAGGGTTCTTTGCCCCTCTTTTATTTAAGTTTTTGGGGCTTCCAAAATTCCTCAGTTCAAGTTTCAGAAATTTAAATATGATGCCTGGATGAAGATGCAACTATTTACAAACAACATTCTAGGGCTGTGACAACTCACCCCCACTAAACAAAATCTCGTCCCGAGATTCAAGTGTAGGGTAAGACGATGGGGAACGCAACTAGTATAATCTTCACGATCCAGGGTGCACTTCATAAGAGCGTTGATTCGATCACCATCATTGTCTTGAAGTCTTGCTCTGAGAATTCCTGTCAACATGACATGGGGGAAGAAGACTCTAGAAGGGTCGATCTTCTCGAAGATCGAACAACTCACGGAATGAGACATAGGACCATCTCTCGGGTTGAGACACGAGTTACACATCAAGAGGGGTGGAAAGAGACGGATGACGAAGGTGCACTAGGTAGACAATAATTTCACGCTTAAGAAGGTGGTAAACAATTGTCAACGTAGCGAGGAGTTGAGTTGCCATGATACCATAACGATACACCTTAGGGAAGGTGACTCGTAGAGATATCCCTTTAAGTGGCAAAAAGAATTACTTTTGATTCAGAGATCATTGAAACTCTTTAAACCAGCCTAAGACAATTCTCGAGCGATCGTTTGGAGGGGGTCGGTAGAATGGCAAACTCAAACTTGGATGATGTGGATTACCTTGTTGAAGACAACGTAATGGATGAATTTGCTTATCACCGGAAATGGAAGAGACCCATGGTAGAATGGCACATTGGCGGTGCAAGCTGGGAACAAAATGCAAATGATGGGAATGATTCTGGTAACTGGGGAAGAACCCAACAATAGAGAGTGAATTCACTGTTTGAGAAGGTCACAGCATTGCCGAGGGAACTGAGAGCATCCCAATTAGAGCCGATGATAACACGTAGCGCTTGTGCGTGCTCTCAAGAACTTGAGCATTTCCACAACCATCAAGGTTTTATCAACAACCGCGTCAAGGGTGCTGACAACACAACATACTACCATGGTGAATAGCGATGGACGATGCAGATGCAATGGAGGATAACACTTTCTCAGATTTCACCTTAGCAAGCCAAGGAACAAAATCTGGATGATCGACCGAGAGACATTTAGCACTCCGCTTCTAATGTTCTCCTTGATGTGCTAGTGTATCCCATTCATAGATATGGTTTGATAACTAGAACATCAAGTAAAAGGTCGGACTTCGGGAGCAATAGAATCCATAAGGAACAGTTACGGAGGTAAATCCTACGAAATCCTTATGGGGAGGTGGCCAACTTCTTCAATCAAGATACTACAATAATAGGTCTTTCGGCTGGGTGGTGCTGACCACGACATCCACTTTACCGGTTTCCGAGGGACCGATATTATAGTTCTTGGGAAATGTTCCAAACCATCATATCTGCCTGAGATTCAGATCTGGTTGGTGTCAGGATATTCCAGACTCATCGAGTCTAGGAAGGAAAACGAAAGTTTGCAACACAAATCGACAAGATGACGTTGCGAGATTCTCGGGAAATGAACTACGATAGCAAGCTCCAAAACATGAGCTGGTTCTACTACAAACATGTGAACACGTTGTTCCAGACAAGCATGACCACAAAGTAGTCTTATAATAAAAACACTACCGAGTTCAGGAGGGGGAACCATCAACGAGGGTATCGAAGTCCTTACATAAGTCCGGATTAGCTCTTATGAAGAAACTCCTTCTCCTTGAACAAATCAGTCAGTGGCTTGGTGTGCTAGGATACACATATGGAATGAAGGTTGCAAGCCTCCAGACCACAGAATACTTCGCACGTGTGCATGACTGACTTGCGATGATTCCAGAGGAAGCAACATTGACTTTCTCGAGTCCACGGCGGCAACTTGCATCAAATGCACATGAACTAGAGGAAGTCACTTCTTACATCCGAACATATGCTTCATGAGCTAGCATGAACAAATGCTTTCGAAAGTTTCCAACACTAGCTTAATGTTCAGCAAAATTATGGAGAAGACAAGGATGTTGTCATTGGGCACAACAACAATTCATCTGGGTTTCCTTTTAAAAGGAATTCCATAGTTAAGTGAACAAGTGATAGCATTGGTCAGACCCAAAAGATATAATGGTGTATGCTCGAGGGATCAACCACGAGTAAGACAACATTACGAATATCGTTGGTTCTGGTCTGATTGGATGATAGCCCATACTCAATCAAAGGTTTGGGTAAGACAATAGATCCAACAATTGTTCACAAGGACCAATTGATGAAGATATCATCTTTCTTCACACACACACACACACACACAAAAAGATATCCCTTAACATGAACTAAGTCGGACAAGCTTTTATCTTCCACCTCTCCAAGTTGTTGTTTAGCTTATCCAACTAGCTCAGGGTATCCAACACGGATTCTTGGAGAAGGGGTGGTTTACAGGAATAAACCAACTTGATCACGAACTCAACATAGCGGTCAGGTGACAACCTGGTAATACTTCTGAGAAGATATTCAGAAAATCACGAACCACCGGTATGTTACGAAGCTCGAGAACAATCTTGCTTTTCAGGGCAAGGCGATATGATCAATAGAGCAAGGATTTGAAATAACCCTAACTCATCGATCGAGGAGTGCACCGAGAACAAGGACTAGGTAGCACGATCAATCTTAGAATGATGATTCACTAACCAACATGCTAAGAATGAAATTATTGTCCTTTAACTACCAAACAACGGAGTTGCTAGCAGTATTGATTTCACACACCACGATTCACTTGTCGACATTCCGGTTACGATAACACAGGAACCGAGGAATGAACAATGATGGCGAGAAGTATCACTGTGTCAAGAGTTCATAGGATGGTGTGCAATTCCCATGACATTCTTGATATAAAGATGGTAATACTCCAAGGTGGAACAGAGTAAAAGTTGGATTGGCATTTTTATCTGCGGAGTACGATGGTTTTGACCTAATCCTAGATATGGATGAGGTATTGGAGTTTGTTTCTCCTAGTCATTCCGCGATGGAATGGCTTGACGGACCACAAGAGTAATAGGCATCGATAAACGAACGCACGCATACTCTTGACTATCAATTGATAGACGAAGGTCAGAAGACAACTAAAGAGGGACAACTCAAAGGAACATACGATTTTCTGAGTTGTGGATGCATGGTTTAGCATGTCGAACGAATTCCACATATTTCTTCCGGATAACCCATGCAGAAAGGTAGAACTGGCAGAGTCACAATGTAGAATCGAGAACCCATCGAGAGCACTCTGATTGTGATCTTTCGATCAGCGAGGAACATCTGCCATAAGCGGTTCATAGTATTTGGAAGAAAGGAATACCACGAACATCGAGGACTAATGCAAAGGTTACTAATAACCTAAAGGAACGGGCAAAACTATCAACATGAAGCAAGTAGGGTGAATCTCGGGTTCAAAACCCAGGGATAGAATACCTATTACTAAGTAGCATCACGGGATGCTTTCGAGAATGATGGCCAGAATCATCACACTGGGAACACAAATCATGGCTAAATTACTAGATGATCCCCTAAGACACCTAGGGTCACAATAATAACTCCAACATAATGTCAAGGCAATAGAATACCTCAACTCAACAATTAGTGTGATTGAGCTGGCATAAAGGAACATCGAAACCAGAGGGAAAGGATTTTGCAAATGCATCAGACTATTTAGAAACCTGGAATGACTCGGACAGCATAACGGCTGTAAATGCTCAGAAAAGATTTGAGACATTCACAAAAATGGTGGCATAACCACTCAGAAGCACAATATCAAGGTCTCGAGATCAATAATTAACATACAGAAGTACTAGGAACTGAAACGAGGCTTAAGTCCAACAATCTATAAGTCTACGGATTAGTAACACGTGATCCTGATAGAAAGAAAAGATAGCCTAGTTCTTAATCCCCGCAGGAAAGATAAGATGACTCAGATCAGAAGGCATAAGGTATAAGGAGTAAAAAGAGCCTTACGTTCCATCCCACAATCAATTCCCTTATATAACTAAAGAATTTCTAGACTCAACTTCGACCAGTTTGGCTTGGTAATCCTACAGGCAGTCAAGCTCTGATACCAACGCTGTCAGGACCCCGACTCAATGCCACATCGACCTAGCATGTAACACCTCATATCACTTTGCGGCCTCACGCACGGTATTCCCACGGGTGTCGCCTTACCTTTGCCCGGGACCGTTTGCGCCTTTTGGCACACGTATATGACAGTGTCGCTAGCATCCATATGATAAGGAGCCCGGGCTGACATGGCTAGTCGTAAACCCAAAGTGGCACAGACTTACAGGGACAGGCATCCATGACCCAGCATCGAACGTGTCGGTCATCAGCGAGTGAATCCAGGCTGTAGCACTGGGCTAGCAGGACTCCGGTGAACCGGGCTGTAGCGGGCTAACAGGACTCCGGTATTCATCGCGTGACATTTCCCCGAAGGGACAGACACAGGAACGAAGAAGGACACATGCCGGCCAGCCTAAGTGTTCCGGAGCAGTAGCAAGCTACCAAGGCTCAATGGAAACACTAGGAGACATTTCCCGGTAAGAGAGGCTACTAAAGATAAACAACTAGATGGTCAGATCCCACACATACCAAGCATTTCAATAACATACACACAATATGCTCGATATGTGCAAATACAACATGGCATCACAACATGACTCTACGACTCAAGTATTTAATCAATAGGCTCCGAGGAGCGAGATATTACAAACATGGGTCTCATGACCCAACACTCAGAGCATACAAGTCAAAGCACAAGCGGAAGCTATCATGTCTGGGTACAGACATCTATAAATGAAAAAGGCTGAGAAGCCTGACTATCTACCAGATCCTGCCGAGGGCACAAGATCGTAGCTGAGGTAACAAGCTAAACGTCGAAGTCCACGCGGAACTACTAGTGAGACCGAAGTCTCTCTGCAAAAACATAAAATAGGCAAACGTGAGTACAAATGTACCCAGCAAGACTTACATCAGAACTAACTACATATGCATCATTATCAACAAAGGGGATGGTGGGGTTTAACTGCAGCAAGCCAGCTTTGACTCGGTGGCTATCCTAAACTACGACTGCAATGTAACTCTTTTGAGGTGGCGCACACGAGTCCACATATTCACCATATCAATACACCACTATGGAACCGCTCCCGTCTCCCTACGAGAACGCCATCCATAGCACTCACGCTTATCTTGCGTATTTTAGGGTATCCACTTTCACTTGTCTATGAACTGATATAAGCAACCCAGAAGTCCTTTTCCGCGGACACGGCTATTCGAATAGATGATGTTAACCCTGCAGGGGTGTACTTCTTCACACACGCTCTCACCACTTACCGCCGTTTACACGACATGTACTCGGCAACCTTCAAGCGGAAGCCCAACGTGGGTGTCGGCCACGGCCTACCTAAACACTCAAGTCTCTAGTCCAGGTTTATCGCCTATTCGGGTTCCATCCATGAGGAGATCCGGCCGGAGTTTCGCTCACAGCCCCAAACGATGTGAACAGGGTTCCGTGACACCAAACGGGCGCCCGGTTTACCCGGCCACGTGCCTACCGCATCACAGCCCACCCCTACGGTCAGCGCTGCGCACGGCCTCCAGCATACTACAAACACCAGAAACTACTTGCAACTCCTGGACAGAGGACAAGGGTGATCAAGAAGCCGAGAGGGTCCATTGGTTTCGGGCCCAATGCGTGGTAGTAGCTGAATCATGGATCACAAACACAGAACTCAGTTCCTGAGGACGGCTGCAATGAGACAACCCACCATGTACTCCTACATGGCCTCTCACCGCTACCTTTACCAAATCGTATTCACACACTTAGCTCACACACAGTAGGACATGTTCACACACCTCTGATTCATCCCGGATGAATCAGACCTGACTCAACTCTAAGCAGTAGCAGGCGTGACAAACAAGCATGAATGAGTAGGCACAACAGGGCTCAAACAACTCCTACTCATGCTAGTGGGTTTCATCTATTTACTGTGGCAATGACAGGTCATGCAGAGGATAAAGGGGTTCAGCTACCGCAGCAAGTAACAGATGAATCGATGTTGTCCTAATGCAGTAAAAGAGAGCAGGAGCGAGAGAGTAGGATTGTATCGGAATGAACAAGGGGGTTTTGCTTGCCTGGCACTTCTGAAGATAACATTGAGTCTTCATCAGTGTCAACGATCACATCATCGGTATCGCGTCTATCGAGAGGGGACAAATACCGGCAACACAGAAAAACACAATCAATGCAATGCACAAATGATGCATGCTATGACATGGCAATATGAATGTGTTTTGAGCTAATGTAACTAGCAACAAGTTAAATGGGGTTGGTTTGAATACAAGATTCAAATTCAAACTCCATATGTGATTATTTAAATGCCCTTTATTGGTTTTGTCCAAAACAGAGGACAACATTGTTCAAACATGCATGAAAATGGTACAGATGGATTCCTTGAATTTTTCTGATAATTTTTCATATATAAATTATTTAATTTGGAGTTACGGTTAATTTTCTATGATTTATAGAAGTTTTAGCTATTTTCTGAAATTATTAAATCATTTAAGATTTATTTAAATTCCAGAAAGGAATTATTGCGTCATCATGACCTCATAGTGACGTCAGCAGGTCAACGGGCGCCGTCCAGGTCAAACTGACCTGTGGGCCCTGCGTGTCAGTGTCTGGACTAACTAACCTAATTAAAATTAACCCTAACTAACTTAGTTAGCCGGGCGGGGCCCGCATGTCAGTGAGTCAGTGGCTTAACTAAAATAGTTATTAAATTAACCCAAAGTTAGCAGGGGACGGGCCCACACGTCGGTGACCCAGGGGGGTCAAATCCCTGGTCAACCGGGCTAATCCACCGGCGTCTAACCGCCGGCAACGACCAGACGCGGCGGTGGCTTGCCGGAATGGCTGCTCCGGCGCCCATTCGACGCGCGGAGGGGTTCTACAGGGAGCTCGAGCTCGTGCGCATCCAATGGAGCAAGCCAGAGGAGCTGGGGTGGCCTGAGTCAACGGCGGCGAGCTCCAAGGCGGCGGCCGGAGTTCGGGCACCTGCGGGTTTGGCGTTGTGGTGCTCGGGAGGGGAAGCTGGTGGGTTCTACGTGCTCCTGGTGAGGTTTGGAGCACGGTGGTGTGCCCGGCTTTGAGCCACGATGGCTCTGGCCACGACGGTGACGAGGCACAACAGCGGCGAGCTCTCGGGTCCGACGGAAGCAATGGCTAGAGCGCCCAAACGACATGGGAAGAAGAGGGGAACGGTTCAGCGGCTCACCGCGAGTCCAACGAGCGCAAGGGCGAGGCCGGGGACGCTCTGTGGGCGGCGAATCAAGCGACGACGGCCGTCGGTGCAGAGGAGGAAGATGGCATCGGTGACGGTGCTCCAGGGCGTCCGGCGTCTTGTGGCTCCGTGGTAGGGACGGGGACGTCACGGCGGAGCTCGGGGGCGCGTCGGAGAGGCGAGCGAGGACCTGTGGCCGCGGTGGTTCTAGTCGGCGGCGATGGCTGCGTTCGGGTTCGGGTGAGAGAGAGGGAGCAGAGGGGCGGGGCCTCGAGGAAGAGTGAGAGGGGTCCGAGGGGGTGGCGTGGCGCACCTAGCGACGTCCAGGAGCAAGCGGCAAGCATGAGGTGGCCGGCGCGTGCGCGCGCGCGTCGGGCACACGCCCTCCTGCCTACTGGCAGGAGGTTGAAGACGGTGGCGACGGCAGTGGGCTGGGCCGCACAGTGCTGGACCAGCACAGGAGCTGGGCCGGCTCTGGTGGGCTGCACGGGTGAGGCCAGGTAACTTCCTTCTCTCTCTCTCTTTTATTTCTATTTCAGTTCTGTTTTCTTTTATTTAATCTGTTTTGCCACTGTTTGAATTTAAAAATAATTCAAACAATGCCAAAAACTCCTCTGAAAATATTTATGCTGCTTAATGGACTTTTCCAAAAGCACATAAAATATTTCAGGGTATTTGGAAATATATTCTATACAAGTTATGAATATAGTTCCAAATGCAAATAAAGTAATGATTTAAATTCAGTGCTCAAAATATTCCTCAAAAATGTTCATTGTTTTTGGTTTGGTGCAAAACCCTTGCCAAAATATAACCAACATTATTTAAGGCCATTTTGAAAACATTGAATGCATTTACCAGGGTTCTTTGCCCCTCTTTTATTTAAGTTTTTGGGGCTTCCAAAATTCCTCAGTTCAAGTTTCAGAAATTTAAATATGATGCCTGGATGAAGATGCAACTATTTACAAACAACATTCTAGGGCTGTGACACATCCACCCTGCTAGCCCAGACTGCCGACCTGGAACCTATCCCCTGATCAAAGAAGAAGCAGAAGAAGAACTCCAAAACAAACAAGCATTGCTCTCGTGTCATGATCATCGCATAACCTATACCTGCAACTGTTGTTGTAGTAATCTGTGAGCCACGAGGACTCAGCAATCCCATTACCATGGGTATCAAGACTAGCAAAGCTTAATAGGGTATGGAAAAGATAAGTGGTGAGATTGCAGCAGTGACTAACCATATATGATGGCTAACATATGCAAATAAGAGCGAGAAGAGAAGCAACGGAACGGTCGTGAAGCTAGCAATGATCAAGAAGTGATCATGAACTCCTACTTACGTCAAACATAACGCAAAACCGTGTTCACTTCCCGGACTCCGCCAAAAAGAGACCATCACGGCTACACACGCGGTTGATGCGTTTTAATTGAGTCAAGTGTCAAGTTCTCTACAACCGGATATTAACAAATTCCCATCTGCCACATAACCGTGGGCACGGCTCTCGAAAGTTTATTCCCTATAGGGGTGTCCCATCTTAGCCCATCACAAGCTCTCATGGTCAACGAAGGATATTCCTTCTCCCAGGAAGACCCGATCAGTCTCGGAATCCCGGTTTACAAGACATTTCGACAATGGTAAAACAAGACCAGCAAAGCCGCCCGGATGTGCCGAGAAATCTCGATAGGAGCTGCACATATCTCGTTCTTAGGGCACACCGGATGAGCTAGACGTCGGGTTGGCATAGACCCTGGTTGCCCAGGGGGCGTCGGACATCGCTCGTTTTGGACCCAAGGGAGGGGCTGGCCCAGGGGGTAAATAAAGATGACCCTCGGGCTCCGGAAACCCAAGGGAAAAAGGCTTAGGTAGGCAAATGGTAAAACCAAGGTTGGGCCTTGCTGGAGGAGTTTTATTCAAAGCGAACTGTCAAGGGGGTCCCATAAGTCACCCAACCGCGTAAGGAACGCAAAATCAAGGAACATAACACCGGTATGATGGAAACTAGGGCAGCAAGAGTGACAAATCACCAGGCATAAGGCCGAGCCTTCCACCCTTTACCAAGTATATAGATGCATTAATTAAATAAGAGATATTGTGATATCCCAACATAATCCTGTCCATTATGGAGCAATCTTCGACTTCACCTGCAACTAACAACGCCATAAGAGGGGCTGAGCAAAGTGGTAACATAGCCAAGCAACGGTTTGCTAGGAAGGGTGAAAAGGTTAGAGGCTGACATGGCAGTTTGGGAGGCTTGAAGATTAAATGATAGGTACGCAACATAGCGATAGAACGAAGCAACTAGCATAGCAATGATAGTAATGAGATCCAAGGTGACGGTCATCTTGCCTGAAATCCCGCTAGGAAGAAGAACGAGTCCATGAAGAAGATGAAGCCACGAAGACGAACCAAGCGTAGACGAACGAATCCTCACGATCGCAATGAAACAGGAACTAACGAGAAGGAGCACAACCGGAAAGAAGCAAGCACCATAGTAAACACACAACGCATAAACATGACATGATGCTCAACCAAGCATGATGCTTGACAAGGCTATATGATGCTACTCATGGCAAGAGATGAAGCATACAAGAATAACACATCAAAGCAAGTTTAAATGAGGCCGGAAACAACATATAACAATTCAGGTAAGTCCTCATATGCAAATTTCGAAATTGGTCCAGATCTGAATAAACCTTATGTTCAAGTTGTTCAACAGCAAGTTAAGATGCACCAAGATGATCTACACGAAATTCTAGTCAAGTTACATATAAAGTTCGTTTAATTCGGGGCTACGGTCTAGAAGATATGAGCAACACAAGTTAAACATGGCCTTTAGCAAAATAAATGCAAACAGCAATTTAAACGTTTTAAACATGGATGAAAGTGGAATATTATGAAACTAGATGATAATCTAAGCATTTTACATATATAAACTATTTACATATGATGCACCACTTGTGAGTTATTAAATGCATGAACTCTAGGGGTTTTCTGCAAATCTGTAAACCCTGGATAATAGAGAAATCGCAACAGAGGAAAAAAACACGCATCGGGCCGAAACTGGTGGGCGTTGGATAGTTGAAACGTGGACACGGGTGCGGGATAGGCGAGGTGCTCACATGGCCAGCTGGGCTGATAAATTTGGGCCTAGGAGGCATGGGCAACGCGGTTCGTTCGACTCGGCTTGAACGAAGCAGAGACATGTTCAGTCGATGCGGGGTGCTATAGCAACAGGTCTTGGCGAGGACGCAGGCGGAGGCGGAGCTACAAGTCGAGGCAGAGACGGCGGGGATCCTTTGGATCTCGAGCTGGATGAAGGCAACGACCTGCAAGGATCGACGCGGTGCGCTTCAGAGAGCAAAAACATGGAGGGAAAAAAAGGGAAATGGGTAGTGGTGGTCTGCACGAGGAGCAGCGGCGCGAGGACTCACCAGATCCTGGCGGCATGAGGTTAAAGAGGTCGGGTCCGGGGCACTGGCGTGGATCCTAGCGTGGGGGTTCCGTTCCTGGTGCTAGAATGGAGGCGGGAGCACCGGCGTCCATGGCGAGGACCTGCAGAGGAACAAGAGAAGGCTGAGAGTGATACAGGAGAAGGGGAGGGAGATGTAGAGGAAAAGGAGTAGGGGATGGTGAGTAGTTCCTGTTGGTGCTCGGCGTCGAGGTGCACTGGGGCGGCGCTGCTGGTCCGGCGGCTGAACTCCGGTGAGGTGAGGTGGTTGTGGATGAGGAGGCTGCGGCCTCGGATGCCTGCGGGAAAGAAGCAGAGGGCTCGGGGCTGCAGCTGCTGGCTCCTGCAGGCGCGGACGACGATGGTTGCGGGCGGCCGGACGCGTCCAGGACCAAGGAAGGAGGAGGCACGAGGAAGAAAGGTAGGTGGGTGGGTGGCGGCGGGGGAGGACAAACCTCCTAGATTTTAGGGTTTGGTCAAAATAGACTAGGGGTGAACTATATATATGTAAAGGAGGGGAATTTGGATCATCCGATCGAGATTGGACGATTGAGATAATGAGGCTAGGAGAATCAAAGAAGAAACCGAGGATATTTTAGAGATGTTTGGAGATGATCTGAATCCAACGGTGACGACTGACCAGTCGGGTTCGGGGGATTTTTCGGACGCGCGCAAGAGGGGGGTCGGTGGTTGTGCAGAGAGGTTAGGTGGTTTGACAAGAGGGAATCGAAAACACGGTTGGTCTCGGAATGCTCAACGAACGCAATGGAGAGAAGCGAGGAGCGGCAACTGCGAGCGGATGCAAGTTTTAAGAAAAACATGCAGATGCAATGCGCATGATGCTATGAGATGAGATGCATGACATGAACAAAATGCAAAACGAAAGACAAAAATCCAACCACGGAGGAAAAAACGTAACGCATAGCCACAAATGGCAAGAGTTGGAGTTCCAATTATGGAAAGTTACATCCGGGGTGTTACACTTGTCTCCTCTTCGGAGGGTGGATGGTAACTATTGTACTTCGAATCATCTTCTATGGTCTGTTCGTCAGGGTTGTCTTGCCTGTCGTCCTGTTCCTCCTGTTCAAATGTAGCTCCGACATGGTCTTCGTTGTTTTTGGCATCGCCTGGAGTACTATTTTCTCCGGTGCCAGTGTTGCTATCTTTTGAGCGACGAGGCTTAGAGCGGCGTTTGGGGTGCCGGCGCTTGAAATGCATCTCGGAGGGTTTGTTCGCCTCTGGCTCTTCTTTGTCGTCCTCGGAACCTTTAGGTGTATCAACCATGTACACGTACGAGGACGTGGCCGTCCAGTGTCTAGTAAGTGGCGGGTTTTGGGCCTCCTCTTCTCCGGCATCGTTGTCCATACCTTCGATGTCTTCGGAGTCGTAATCGAGGTCGTCCATTAGGTCTTCGACAGTGGCGATGAAGTGGGTGGCGGGTGGAAAGCAGGATTCCTCGTCATTCGCCTCTAGCTCGAACCGCATATAGTTCGAATGTGAGTCCTTCTCCAAGGACAAGTTCTGCAAAGATTTTAGCACATCACCCAAGGGTGAATGCTGGAAGATCTCTGTGGCGCCAAATTCGAAAATTCATAACCAATCCAGCTCGGTGTCCACAGGCGTGCCTGGTACGGAACGTATAGCCGGAGACGAGTCTGGAGTTCCATTGAAACAGACATTGCAGGGTATCAAGTCCGTGTGCGACTCAAACGTCGTGGACCTTGTGGCCTCGAAGGGCACGATCTGCTTCGGTTCTAGGGCCGTTGCAGCAACAGGAATCATCTCCTGGAGGTGATCCGATGACAGATTTAAGTCGTGTTCATCGGGGAGAGAGGGAGCGATCGCTGCGGTCTCAAACCCATTGAAGATCAACTCTCCTCGGGCATCTGCGACATAGTTCAAGCTTCCAAATCTGGCCTGATGGTCGGGGGCATAGCCGTCGATCTGCTTCAGATGGCCAAGCGAGTTGGCCCGCAGTACGAAGCCGCCGAATACGAAGATCTGTCCGGGGAGAAAGGTTCCTCCCTAGACAACGTCATTACTGACGATCGAAGGGGCTATCGAATCTTTCGTCGACGACACGGTGGAACTCTCAATGAAACCACCAATGTCGGTGTCAAAACCGGCAGATCTCGGGTAGGGGGTCCCGAACTGTGCGTCTAGGATCGATGGTAACAGGAGACGGGGGACACGATGTTTACCCAGGTTCGGGCCCTCTCTATGGAGGTAATACCCTACTTCATGCTTGATTGATCTTGATGAATATGAGTATTACAAGAGTTGATCTACCACGAGATCGTAATGGCTAAACCCTAGAAGTCTAGGCTATGTGAATATGGTAATGAGTATCCGTCTATCCGGACTACTCCCTCCGGTTTATATAGACACTGGGGGGATCTAGGGTTTACATAGAGTCGGTTACATAGGAAGGAACCTTCATAGTTGATCGCCAAGCTTGCCTTCCACGCCAAGGAGAGTCCAATCCGGACACGGGTATAGTCTTCGGCCTTCACGTCTTCACAGCCCATCAGTCCGGCCCATAGATAATAGGCCGGACGCCCGAGGACCCCTTAGACCAGGACTCCCTCACAGTCGCCATGTAATTGCTTTACTTTATCACTAAGCGGTAGCGATAGTCGTAGAAGTAATAGTTGGCAAGACGACAACGATGCTATGATGGAGATCAAGGTGTCGTGCCGGTGATGATGGTGATCATGACGGTGCTTTGGAGATGGAGATCAAAGGCACAAGATGATGATGGCCATATCATGTCACTTATATTGATTGCATGTGATGTTTATCCTTTATGCATCTTATTTTGCTTACATCGACGGTAGCATTATAAGATGATCTCTCACTAAATTTCAAGGTATAAGTGTTCTCCCTGAGTATGCACCGTTGCGAAAGTTCATCATGCTGAGACACCACATGATGATCGGGTGTGATAAGCTCTACGTTCACATACAACGGGTGCAAGCCAGTTTTGCACACGCAGAAGACTCGGGTTAAACTTGACGAGCCTAGCATATGCAGATATGGCCTTGGAACACTGAGACCGAAAGGTCTAGCATGAATCATATAGTAGATATGATCAACATAGTGATGTTCACCATTGAAAACTACTCCATCTCACGTGATGATCGGACATGGTTTAGTTGATATGGATCACGTGATCACTTAGATGATTAGAGGGATGTCTATTTAAGTGGGAGTTCTTAAATAATTTAATTAATTGACCTTTAATTTATCATGAACTTAGTCCTGGTAGTATTAGCGTATCTATGTTGTAGATCAATAGCTCGCGATGTAGCTCCCCGTTTATTTTTTATATGTTCCTAGAGAAATATAATTTGAAAGATGATAGTAGCAATGATGCGAACTTGGTCCATGATCTGAGGATTATCCTCATTGCTGCATAGAAGAATTATGTCCTTGATGCACCGCTAGGTGACAGACCTATTGCAGGAGCAGATGCACACGTTATGAACGTTTGACAAAGCTCGATATGATGACTACTTAATAGTTTAGTGCACCATGCTTTACAACTTAGAACCGGGACTTCAAAAACGTTTTGAACGCCACAAAGCATATAAGATGTTCTAAGAGTTGAAATTGGTATTTCATACTCATGCCCGTGTCGAGAGGTGTGAGACCTCTGACACTACTTTGCCTACAAGATGGAGGAGAGTAGCTCAATCAGTAAGCTTGTGCTCAGATTGTCTGGGTACTACAATTGCTTGAATCAAGTGGGAGTTAATCTATCAGATAAGATAGTAATTGACAAAGTTCTCTAGTTACTAGAACTTAGTGATGAACTATAATATGCAAGGGATGACGAAAGTAATTCCAAGCTCTTCGCGATGCTGAAATCAGCGAAGGTAGAAATCAAGAAATAACATCAAGAGTTGATGGTTAACAAGACCACTAGTTTCAAGAAAAGGGCAAAAGGAAAGAAATAGGAACTTCAAAGAAGAATAGCAAGTAAGTTGCTGCTCCCATGAAGAAGCCCAAAGCTAGACCCAAGCCTGGAACTAAGTGCTTCTACTTCAAAGGAAATGGTCACTGGAAGTGGAACTGCCCTAGATACTTGGCGGATAAGAAGGATGGCAAAATGACCAAAGGTATATTTGATATACAAATTATTGATGTGTACTTTACTAGTGTTCATAGCAACCCCTGGGTATTTGATACCGGTTTAGTTGCTAAGATTAGTAACTTGAAACGGGAGTTGCAGAAAGAACTGAGACTAGTTAAGGGTGAAGTGATGATGTGTGTTGGAAGTGGTTCCAAGATTGATATGATCATCGTCGCACACTCCCTATACTCTCGGGATTAGTGTTGAAACCTAAATAAATGTTATTTGGTGTTTGCGTTGATCATGAATATAATTTGATCATGTTTATTGCAATACGGTTATTCATTTAAAGTCAGAGAATAATTGTTGTTCTGTTTACATGAATAAAACCTTCGATGGTCATACCCAATGAAAATAGTTTGTTGGATCTCGATCATAGTGATACACATATTCATAATATTGATGCCAAAAGATGCAAAGTTGACAATGATAGTGCAACATATTTGTGGCACTGCCGTTTAGGTCATACTGGTGTAAAGCGCATGAAGAAACTCCATGCTGATGGGCTTTTGGAATCACTTGATTATGAATCACTTGATGCTTGTGAACCATGCCTCATGGGCAAGATGACTAAGACTCCGTTCTCCGGAACCATGGAGAGAGCAGCTGACTTGTTGGAAATAATACATATTGATGTGTGCGATCCAATGAGTGTTGAAGCTCGCGGCAGGTATCGTTATTTTCTGACCTTCACAGATGATTTGAGCAGATATGGGTATATCTACTTGATGAAACATAAGTCTGAAACATTTGAAAAGTTCAAAGAATTTCAGAGTGAAGTGGAAAATCATCCTAACAAGAAAAAAAATTCTACGATCTGATCGCGGAGACGAACATTTGAGTTACAAGTTTGGTATTCAGTTGAAACGATGTGGAATAGTTTTGCAACTCACGCCACCTGGAACACCACAACATAATGGTGTGTCAGAACGTCATAACCATACTTTATTAGATGTGGTGCGATCTATGATGTCTCTTACCGATTTATCACTATCGTTTTGGGGTTATGCATTAGAGACAGCTGCATTCACGTTAAATAGGGCACCATCTAAAATCCGTTGAGACGACACCATATGAACTGTGGTTTGGCAAGAAACCTAAGCTGTCGTTTCTTAAAAGTTTGGGGCGGTGATGCTTATGTGAAAAAGTTTCAACTGATAAGCTCGAACCCAAATCGGAGAAATGTATCTTCATAGGATACCCAAAGGAAACTATTGGGTACACCTTCTATCACATATCCGAAGGCAAGATATTCGTTGTTAAAATGGATACTTTCTAGAGAAGGAGTTTCTCTTGAAAGAAGTGAGTGGGTGGAAAGTAGAACTTGATGAGGTAATTGTACCTTCTCTCGAATTGGAAAGTAGCTCATCACTGAAATCAGTTCCAGTGATGCCTACACCAATTAGTGAGGAAGTTAATGATGATGATCATGAAACTTCAGATCAAGTTACAACCGAACATTTTAGGCCAACCAGAGTACAATCCGCGCCAGAGTGGTACGTAATCCTGTTCTGGAAGTCATATTACTTGACCATGACGAACCTACGAACTATGAGGAAGCGATGATGAGCCCAGATTCCACGAAATGGCTTGAGGCCATGAAATCTGAGATGGGATCCATGTATGAGAACAAAGTATGGACTTTGGTTGACTTGCCCGATGATCGGCAAGCAATAGAGAATAAATGGATCTTTAGTTTGTCCGATTCATGTTAGAAATTGCCGCATTTTATGAAATTTGGCAAATGGATGTCAAACCTGCATTCCTTAATGTATTTGTTAAAGAAGAGTTGTATGTGATGCAACCAAAAGGTTTTGTCAATCCTAAAGGTGCTAACAAAGTGTGCAAGCTCCAGCGATCCATCTATGGACTAGTGCAAGCATCTCGGAGTTGGAATATATGCTCTGATGAGTTGATCAAAGCATATAGATTTATAAAGACTTGCGGTGAAGCCTATATTTACAAGAAAGTGAGTGGGAGCACTACAATTTTCTGATTAATATATGTGAAAGACATATTGTTGATCGGAAATGATGTAGAATTTTTCTGGAAAGCATAAAGGAGTGTTTGAAAGGAGTTTTTCAAAGAAAGACCTCGGTAAAGCTGCTTACATATTGAGCATCAAGATCTATAGCGATAGATCGAAACGCTTGATAAGTTTTTTCAATGAGTACATACCTTGACAAGATTTTGAAGTAGTTCAAAATGGAACAGTCAAAGAAGGAGTTCTTGCCTGTGTTGCAAGGTATGAAGTTGAGTAAGACTCAAAACCCGACCACGGCAAAAAATAGAAAGAGAATGAAAGTCATTCCCTATGCCTTAGTCATAGGTTCTATGAAGTATGCCATGCTGAATAATAGACCTATTGTGTACCTCACCATGAGTTTGGCAAAGGAGCACAATAGTGATCCAGGAGTAGATCACTGGACAGCGGTCAAAATTATCCTTAGAAGACTAAGGAAATATTTCTCGGTTATGGATGTAACAAAGGGTTCGTCATAAAGAGTTACGTTGATGCAAGCTTTTATACCGATCCAGATTACTCTGCGTCTCAATTTGGATACATATTGAAAGTGGGAGCAATTAGCTAGAGTAGCTCCGTACAGAGCATTGTAGACATAGAAATTTGCGAAATACTTATGGATCTGAATATGGCAGACCCGTAGACTAAAAACTTCTCTCACAAGCAAAACATGATCACACCTGAGTACTCTTTGGGTGTTAATCACATAGTGATGTGAACTAGATTATTGACTCTAGTAAACCCTTTTGGGTGTTGGTCACATGGCGATGTGAACTATGGGTGTTAATCACATGGTGATGTGAAATATTGGTGTTAAATCACATGGCGGTGTGAACTAGATTATTGACTCTAGTGCAAGTGGGAGACTGAAGGAAATATGCCCTAGAGGCAATAATAAAGTTCTTATTTATATTTCCTTATATCATGATAAGTGTTTATTATTCATGCTAGAATTGTATTAACCGGAAACTTAGTACATGTGTGGATACATAGACAAACAGAGTGTCACTAGTATGCCTCTACTTGACTAGTGTCGTGGGAACGATTCCGACAATCATAAGGGATAGGGTAACGGAGCATGATCTATCGAGATGCATATGGGTGACATGGTGGTTTTAGCGAGTTCGGGCCTCTCACGGTGGAGATAACAACCCTACGTCTCGTGCTCCGGAGAGGCTTTGTTTTATCTTAGTATGTATCCTGAGATTACAATGTGTGTGAGAGAGGAACGGATCCCCATGCCCGAGCTAAGTCCAGAGACTAGAGAGGGAGAGATGGAAGAAAAAAGCCCCCCAAGTCTAGTGGTGGGGGTGGCTTATATAGAGTGCGCCACCCCCTCACCTCCTATGTTACAAAGTGGGGCATGAATGCCATAATGCCAGCCCACTACCAAGCCCTCACCATGAGAACAATGTCAACTGCTTTGTTGCCTGCTGGTCTTCATATATCCGAGTGAGTCGTATGGTCGAGTGGTGAACTGTCATCCGAGTGGATAGTATGTTGCTTGTCCGAGTGGATAGTATGCTGTATGAAATTTATCTGGACCTACATGTTGTGTGGACCCCATGCTTTATGATACTTCGACCCTTCGTGGGCCTACCTGTTATGTGTATCCTCAACATTAGCCCCCGAATCGATTGCGATTTTGTAGAACGAGTTTGTGAAAGACACAACTTGGCCCGAGTGATTACGGAAATACTCGGTACCTTTCATCGTACTTTCAGACAACCAAGGTTTGAACAAAATCTCAATGGATTCCGGCACTGCGCTTCTGACTGATCTAGGGTAAGTGCCCGCGAGGAGCAACTTGGTGACATTCGATCATCTCTCGGAAGAGGTTAACTCGTGATCAGAATATGGATGTCTCATTAAATCTAGGCAACAAGATCGACGCATGGACTGCTCTCTCGGTGAGATGCCATTCTTATCCCGGAGGAACGTCAATACGAGTCGGCTCTAGATCCAAAATTATGAGTTTCACGCTTTGAGTCCTAGAAGAAGGCTCAAAACAGGTCCACGGAGGAGCCTTAAACTCACCTTATAGCAATTTTTTTGGAGTGATTTGGTGTTGGTCCTGCATCGAGTAACTGATTACTCGAAATTTCTTCACGCTTGGAACGTGTCTTTTTTTGTTGTTTGGCCGTCACTTGGACCGGGCAGACCGTTCCGAGTGGATACCATTCCAGTGGGGGCACGCTGAGTGCACCCACTGGGTGTAGTCCCCGAGACCGCCGTCGACTGTGGGCAGTCGACGGGAGTCTTAGAGCCTATCTTTTTTTTGTTGTTTGGCCGTCACTCGGACCGGGCGGACCGTTTCGAGTGGATACCATTCCAGTGGGGGCACGCTGAGTGCACCCACTGGGTGTAGTCCCCAAGACTACAGTCGACTGCGGGCAGTCGGCAGGAGTCTTAGAGCCTGTCTTTTTTGTTGTTGTTCATCACTCGGACTGGTCACGCCATACCGAGTGGAGATTACTCCAGTGGGGGCACGCTTAGTGCACCCACTGGGTGTAGTCCCTGAGACCGCCATCGACTGCGGGCAGTAGGCGGGGGTCTGAGAGAACTAAAACTCTTTTTAGCTAGTACTGATCGAACTTGTTCTTCTCTCGGATTGGTTTCTGTTTGCTTGATACAGCTTCTGAAGAGGAATCAGCAGTCGACCAGTTGGACGATCCTTGAGCAGCATTGATCAGCTCATCAGCAAGGCCCTCAGCAATGGTCTTGACGTTGCTGTCTCAGCTCACCAGCAAGGTACTCAACAATGGTCTTGACGTTCCTGTCAACCGTCTACTTTGGCGCCAGCCGTTGGATGTGCCTTTGACAGTGCGCACAATCTCGTCCTTCTTCTTGACGGTACAACTTTGAAGTGGTGGTCGTGGCCGGCCCGCACTTTGCTAAGCCCCCGAATGGGAGGATTGCTCACCACTCGATAAGATTTTTCAAACTTAGGCGAGTACTGGACTGCAACTAATCCCCTGAGTGGAAGGATTGCTCACCAATCGGTATGATTTTTTCTTTGACTTAGGCGAAACGGATTCGCAACTAAGGCACCCGCTGAGGGATTTTAGAACATGTAAAAAATGAACAACAATCATTTGGAAGACTGTAAAATCATGTCTTTTGATAATCAAACTAAAGGGTACTTCTTTCTGAGTTCTCTTCCAGTGGGGGCATGCTGAGTACACCCACTGGGTGTAGTCCCCGAGCCTCTATCGGGCTAAATGAGTCTGGCAGAGGTTTTAAGTCTCCCGGTAAACCTCCATGCAGTTGGCACGGTAAATATCTTTGTCTGGAATTGAATCAATCGGATGGATGCATAGCGAGGTGGTTGTACGAACGAAGTTCGATGAGTAAGGCCGCCTGTATGATTCAGTGATGGCGCTTCATTTTTACCCTTTTGCATGAAAGGGGTATTTATCCAAGTGGGCGTGCTTCCCGACTGATCGGGGTATGTTGACTGCAAGGAAAAACTTGGTGGCACTTGTATGTCTCCCGGAGGAGATAGACTAGTGGTCTGACATGGACGTGCCATGAAACCCGAGTGACGAGGCTAGTGTGTGGACTGACTCTCCAGAGAGAGGCCACTCATTATCCCGGAGGAAAACCAGCACATGCCATCTCTGAGTCCAAGTTTGTGAAACTAACGCCTTGGAGCCTAGGATAGGGCCAAGTGTATCCGTAGAGGAGCGTTGTTTTCACCCTTTTGCAGTCCTGAAGATGACTTTAGGTAATGATTTGGGTGATCGTCTGAATGGACAGTACTACCCTTATAGGTTTCCGGCAGACCAAGCAAGTATGGTCAGAAAGATATTCCTGATGTGATCAATGGGTTGATTGAATGGGCGTAACCCCTGAGGGCGGCATGTCCAATGGCTGTGCGTAGCCCTGAGTGATGCTCGAAAGAGGCAAGCTTGCTACAGAGTGTGATATGAGGTTTGATCATATGAGTAACTTGGACATTCCCGTGTTGGGGGTGTAGAGGTAAAGACATGTCCAACTAATGGTGATGCGCGAGGCGGACGAGGGGCGATGATGTGTACAACCGAGTGACGACGTGCGGGGCGGCCAAATGGGGAAGACGTGCACAACCGAGTGGTGTGGTGCGGGACAGCCGAGTGAGGATGTGCAAGGTGGCCGAGTGACATATTGCGTGTCCAGCCAAGTGGCTGAAATGGTCTTCGAAGGAGTTAGCCAGATGCTTTCAAAGCTAATGTAGCGATGAGGTCGGTGTAGTTTGGTTGCGACACAACAAGACCAGCATGACAACTGAGTCTGAATAAGAATGAAGATGGCGTGCAGAGCGTCTGGGTGATTATAAAACTTGTCAAAGTGGCGGATCGAATGCACTTGTTGAAGTGAAGGATCTGACTGGTGATGAAGTACTCTACCACTCAGGAGAGTGTCATTCCAAATGAGATGCAGCCCCCGAGCGTACTACAGGCTTCGACAACGGACATGTCAGAATACGAGAAATATAGTTTTGAATGGATGATTTGCAATTCATCGAATCAGACTCGGGTAAGTATGAGGAGAAGCTTCCGAGTGATGCTCGAAAGAGGAAAACTCGCAAAAGAGTAAAGTGTGGAATTTGATTATAAAAGGGACTTATCTATCTCATGCCTGACGAGGTCTATATCACTGAAACGATGTAGAGGATTCCACAGAGGGGTTGGCCGGATGTGTTTGAAGTCAACAGAGCGACAAGGTCGATCTTGTGGTGCGCTGGGACCGGTATGGTGACCGAGGCCAAGCAGCGATGAAGTTGTCGCATAGGGCCGTCGAGTGATCGCGTAACTTGTGTAAAAAATGGCACAAGCCGACGAAATAATTTCTCGAGGAAATTCGATGTGTGCTGAAATAAATTGTGTGAATAACACCCATAGACACCCGCCGGGAGTGCAAGGGGCTTGCTGGTTAACCAGCAAGAGTCTGAAAGAGCGAAGGATCCGTTCGAACTTGTCAAAGTGTTGGCTCAAATAAAACGGAAGTGTAGTGTTTCGATTGAGTTGCAGCCCCGGAGGACCAATGCAAACTCGAAATGAAGAACACATGGTGTTCGTGAATGATGTATGCGAAAAAATGAAAGTTGGACTCGGGTGAAAATAAGAAGCCGAGCGTAGAGGTACACTTGGTGGCGTGGCCTCCGAGTGAATGTGATGTGTGAATAACAGGATACTCGGGAACGTGGAAATAACAGAATGTAGTGCATGTAAAATGACTTAGCTGTCTGAAGGTGCGCGAGTGGCCGAGTGGTGATGAGGTGACCAACCGATGGCGACGCGCGGGGCGGCCGAGTGGTGATGAGGTGAGCAACCGAGTGGCAACGTGCGAGGTGGCCGAGTGGTGATGAGGTGACCAAACCGATGGCGACGCGCGGGGCGGCCGAGAGGTGATGAGGTGACCAACCGAAGGCGACGCGCGGGACGGCCGAGTGGTGATGAGGTGACCAATCGATGGCGACGCGCATGGTGGCCGAGTGGTTATGAGGAGACAAACCGAGTGGCGACACGCGGGGCGGCCGAGTGGTGATGAGGTGACCAACCGATGGCGACGCGCGGGGCAGCCGAGTGGTGATGAGGTGACCAACCGATGGCGACGCGCGGGGCGACCGAGTGGTGATGAGGTCACCAACCGATGGCGACGCGCGGGGCGGCCGAGTGGTGATGAGGTGACCAACCGATGGCGACGCGCAGGGCGGCCAAGTGGTGATGAGGTGACCAACCAAGTGGCCACGCGCGAGGCGGCCGAGTGGTAATGAGGTGACCAACCGATGGCGACGCGCGGGGCGGCCGAGTGGTGATGAGGTGACCAACCGATGGCGACGCGCGGGGCTGCCAAGTGGTGATGAGGTGACCAACCGATGCGACGCGCGGGGCGGTCGAATGGTGATGAGGTGACCAACCGATGGCGACGCGCGGGGCGGCCGAGTGGTGATGAGGTGACCAATCGATGGCGACGCGCGGGGCGGTCGAGTCGTGATGAGGTGACCAACCGAGTGACAACGCGCGAGGCGGCTGAGTGGTGATGAGGTGACCAACCGATGGCGACGCGTGGGGCGGCCGAGTGGTGATGAGGTGACCAACCGATGGCGACGCGTAGGGCGGCCGAGTGGTGATGAGGTGACCAACCGATGGCGACGCGCGGGGCGGCCGAGTGGTGATGAGCTGACCAACCGAGTGGCAACGCGCGAGGCGGCCGAGTGATGTAGACGTGTGCCATGGAGTGACGATGTGCGGGGCGTCCGAATGATGTAGACGCGTCCCGTGGAGTGGCGATGCGCGCGGGGCGTCCGGGTGATGTAGACGTGTGCCATGGAGTGACGATGTCGGGGGCGTCCGAGTGATGTAGACGCGTCCCGCAGAGTGGCGACGTGCGGGGCGTCCGGACGATGTAGACGTGTGCCGCGGAGTGATGATGTGCGGGCTGTCCGGGCGATGTAGACGTGTGCCGCGGAGTGACGATGTGCGGGCCGTCCGAGTGATGTAGAGGCGTGTGAGTGAAGTAGACTCGTCCCGAGGAGTGACGACGCACGAGGCGTCCGAGTGAAGTAGACGTGTCCCGCGGCGTCCCGCGGAGTGGCGACGCCCGAGGTGTCCAAGTGAATTTGGGTCCGTTGCCGAGTGAACTTGAGTCTGTGTCCGAGTGGATTCATCTGTCTGCAACTCTGACCGAATCTAGTTCGCAGCTGTCCAATTGAAGATCCATCGGGTGACCCTGCAAGTTAGCACTAGCAAATACGGCCATGAAGTTGAAGGCTAGCTAGTCATACATGCATGCATGCACGAATTAACTGGTGCGGAATCTGTGGAAGCCGTGGAAACGGCCTGGTTCTGGCCGCAGCAATTAAGTGGCGTTAGTAATTCCCGTCAATTGGCTGGTTAATAAGGCGATTACCTTAACAAAGCGATCGATCCATGCTTGAAGGAATTATGAGACCGACGTTAATTAGGCATGCTCTTAATGATTGCCGGTGCAGCCGCGTTACCTGCGTACATGTGGGAGTTGTCCTTCCGTTCCTTTTTTCCTGCATGCAGTTATCGCTCATTAAATGGCATACGTTATGCATGCACTTACCATACATTTATTCCCTCAATCCCGCACGGCCGTCGCTTGAGGTTCGAGGCTGTTTCGAAGGTTGCCGCCACAGCGCGCCTCCACCATAGAGACCGTCGCAGGCGACTGTCACCGGAGGTAATAGCGCTGCGCACCTGCACCGCCACCGCGGAGGTCGCTGCGAATACAGTCCAGTCGGCTCATAGCCCAAGATCGCCTCCGCGGCGTGAGGGACGTGGGGGTCGACGTGATCAGTATGATGACCGATTAGATCGCGATGATCGGCGTCGAGTGCCCACTCCTCCCCCAAGGGGTGGGTCTTACGCCCCTCGGCAGCAAGATGACAGACGCCAGCTCAGCGTTGGGCGGAGAGCTCCGTTCGACCCCAGGGAACCAGGCTTTGACGCGAGATCCATTATCGTGCAAGGTTTGGTCGACCGGAACAGAGCTCACCGACAAGGCCACGACAGAGATGTGCCCACCAGCAGCCGAGTTCATGTTTCAGGACCAGAGTGTTTTAGCAGAGCCATCAGAGCCGCAGTGATCCCTCCCAACTTCAGGTTGGCGACGGGGGTGAGTAAGTTCACTGGTGAGTCCAAGCCCGATACTTGGATTGAGGACTACCGAGTGGCTGTACATATTGGCGGTGGCAATGATGAGGTGGCCATGAAACACCTACCGCTTATGTTGGAAGGTTCGGCCAGAGCCTGGTTGAATCAGTTGGCTCCTAGCAGCATTTACACTTGGGAAGATCTTGCCCGAGTGTTCGTCAGGACATTTGAGGGAACTTGCAAGGGACCAGCAGGACTGACAGAGCTGCAGGTCTGCGTGCAAACGTCGAATGAGACCCTTAGAGATTACATCCAGAGGTGGATCACATTGCATCATACGGTGGAGAACGTATCTGATCATCAAGCAGTCTGTGCCTTCAAGGAAGGCGTTAAGAACAGAGAGTTAAGTTTGAAGTTTGGTCGGACCGTGTGGGGGAACGTAGTAATTTCAAAAATTTCCTACGCACACGCAAGATCATGGTGATGCATAGCAACAAGAGGGGAGAGTGTTGTCTACGTACCCTCGTAGACCGAAGCGGAAGTGTTGACGCAACATAGAGGAAGTAGTCGTACGTCTTCCCGGTCCAACCGATCCAAGCACCGTTACTCCGGCACCTCCGAGTTCTTGACACACGTACAGCTCGATGACGCACCCCGAACTCCGATCCAGCAGAGGTACGGGGAGGAGTTCCGTCAGCACGACGGCGTGGTGACGATCTTGATGTTCAACTGTCGCAGGGCTTCGCCTAAGCACCGCTACAATATGACCAAGGTGTAATATCATGGAGGGGGGCACCGCACACGGCTAAGGAACGATCACGATGATCAACTTGTGTGTCTATGGGGTGCCCCCCGCCCCCGTATATTAAGGAGTGAGGGAGGAGGGGGCCGGCCTAAGGGGGAGGCGCGCCCTAGGAGGGGGAAACCTACTCCAAGTAGGTTTCCCCCTTCTTTTCCTAATCCAAGAAGGAGGGGGAAGGAAGGAGTAGGAGAGGGGAAGGCAAGGGGGGCGCCGCCCCCCCCCCCTTCCTTGTCCTATTCGGACTCAAGGGGAGGGGGCGTGCCACTTGCCCTGGCCGGCCCCTCTCTTTCTCCAATAGGGCCCATCAAGGCCCATTACTTCCCGGGGGGTTCCGGTAACCCTTCGGTACTCCGGTTTTTCTCCGAAAACTCCCGGAACCATTCCAGTGTCTGAATATAGTCATCCAATATATCAATCTTTATGTCTCGACCATTTCGAGACTCCTCGTCATGTCCGTGATCACATCCGGGACTCCGAACAACCTTCGGTACATCAAAATACATAAACTCATAATGAAACTGTCATTGAAACCTTAAGCGTGCGGACCCTACGGTTCGAGAACAATGTAGACATGACCGAGACACGTCTCCGGTCAATAACCAATAGCGGGACCTGGATGCCCATATTGGTTCCTACATATTCTACGAAGATCTTTATCGGTCAAACCGCATAACAACATATGTTGTTCCCTTTGTGTTACTTGCCCGAGATTCGATCGTCGGTATCCAATACCTAGTTCAATCTCGTTACCGGCAAGTCTCTTTACTCGTTACGTAATGCATCATCCCGTAACCAACTCATTGGTCACATTGCTTGCAAGGCTTAAGTGATGTGCATTACCGAGAGGGCCCAGAGATACCTCTCCGACATTCGGAGTGACAAATCCTAATCTCAAAATACGCCAACTCAACAAGTACCTTTGGAGACACCTGTAGAGCACCTTTATAATCACCCAGTTACGTTGTGACGTTTGGTAGCACACAAAGTGTTCCTCCGGTAAACGGGAGTTGCATAATCTCATAGTCATAGGAACATGTATAAGTCATGAAGGAAGCAATAGCAACATACTAAACGATCGGGTGCTAAGCTAACGAAATGGGTCATGTCAATCAGATCATTCAACTAATGATGTGATCTTGTTAATCAAATAACAACTCCTTGTTCATGGTTAGGAAACATAACCATCTTTGATTAACAAGCTAATCAAGTAGAGGCATACTAGTGACACTCTGTTTGTCTATATATTCACACATGTATTATGTTTCCGGTTAATACAATTCTAGCATGAATAATAAACATTTATCATGATATAAGGAAATAAATAATAACTTTATTATTGCCTCTAGGGCATATTTCCTTCAGTCTCCCACTTGCACTAGAGTCAATAATCTAGATTACATAGTAATGATTCTAACACCCATGGAGTCTTGGTGTTGATCATGTTTTGCTTGTGGAAGAGGCTTAGTCAACGGGTCTGCAACATTCAGATCCGTATGTATCTTGCAAATCTCTATGTCTCCCACCTGGACTAGATCCCGGATGGAATTGAAGCGTCTCTTGATGTGCTTGGTTCTTTTGTGAAATCTGGATTCCTTTGCTAAGGCAATCGCTCCAGTATTGTCACAAAAGATTCTCATTGGACCCGATGCACTAGGTATGACACCTAGATCGGATATGAACTCATTCATCCAGACTCCTTCATTGGCTGCTTCCGAAGCAGCTATGTATTCCGCTTCACACGTAGATCCCGCCACGACGCTTTGCTTTGAACTGCACCAACTGACAGCTCCACCATTTAATGTAAACACGTATCCGGTTTGTGATTTAGAATCATCCGGATCAGTGTCAAAGCTTGCATCAATGTAACCATTTACGATGAGCTCTTTGTCACCTCCATATACGAGAAACATATCCTTAGTCCTTTTCAGGTACTTCAGGATGTTCTTGACCGCTTTCCACTGATCCACTCCTGGATTACTTTGGTACCTCCCTGCCAAACTTATAGCAAGGCACACATCAGGTCTGGTACACAGCATTGCATACATGATAGAGCCTATGGTTGAAGCATAGGGAACATTTTTCATTTTCTCTCTATCTTCTGCAGTGGTCGGGCTTTGAGTCTTACTCAACTTCACACCTTGCAATACAGGCAAGAACCCTTTCTTTGCTTGATCCATTTTGAACTTCTTCAAAACTTTGTCAAGGTATGTGCTTTGTGAAAGTCCAATTAAGCGTTTTGATCTATCTCTATAGATCTTAATGCCCAATATGTAAGCAGCTTCACCGAGGTCTTTCATTGAAAAACTTATGTTCAAGTATCCCTTTATGCTATCCAGAAATTCTATATCATTTCCAATCAATAATATGTCATCCACATATAATATTAGAAATGCTACATAGCTCCCACTCACTTTCTTGTAAATACAGGCTTCTCCAAAAGTCTGTATAAACCCAAATGCTTTGATCACACTATCAAAACATTTATTCCAACTCCGAGAGGCTTGCACCAGTCCATAAATGGATCGCTGGAGCTTGCACACTTTGTTAGCTCCCTTTGGATCGATAAAACCTTCTGGTTGCATCATATACAACTCTTCCTCCAGAAATCCATTTAGGAATGCAGTTTTTACATCCATTTGCCAAATTTCATAATCATAAAATGCGGCAATTGCTAACATGATTCGGACAGACTTAAGCATCGCTACGGGTGAGAAGGTCTCATCGTAGTCAACCCCTTGAACTTGTCGAAAACCTTTTGCAACAAGTCGAGCTTTGTAGACAGTAACATTACCGTCAGCGTCAGTCTTCTTCTTGAAGATCCATTTATTCTCAATTGCTTGCCGACCATCGGGCAAGTCAACCAAAGTCCATACTTTGTTCTCATACATGGATCCCATCTCAGATTTCATGGCTTCAAGCCATTTTGCGGAATCTGGGCTCACCATCGCTTCTTCATAGTTCGTAGGTTCATCATGATCTAGTAGCATGACTTCCAGAATAGGATTACTGTACCACTCTGGTGCGGATCTTACTCTGTTTGACCTACGAGGTTCTGTAGTAACTTGATCTGAAGTTCTATGATCATCATCATCAACTTCCTCACTAGTTGGTTTTGACGTCACAGAAACCGGTTCCTGTGATGTATTATTTTCCAACAAGGGAGTAGGTACAGTTACCTCATCAAGTTCTACTTTCCTCCCACTCACTTCTTTCGAGAGAAACTCCTTCTCTAGAAAGGATCCATTCTTAGCAACGAATGTCTTGCCTTCGGATCTGTGATAGAAGGTGTACCCAACTGTCTCTTTTGGGTATCCTATGAAGACACATTTCTCCGATTTGGGTTCGAGCTTATCAGGTTGAAGCTTTTTCACATAAGCATCGCAGCCCCAAACTTTAAGAAACGACAACTTTGGTTTCTTGCCAAACCATAGTTCATAAGGTGTCGTCTCAACAGATTTTGATGGTGCCCTATTTAACATGAATGTGGCTGTCTCTAAAGCATAACCCCAAAATGATAGTGGTAAATCTGTAAGAGGCATCATAGATCGCACCATATCAAGTAAAGTACGATTACGATGTTCGGACACACCATTACGCTGTGGTGTTCCGGGTGGCGTGAGTTGCGAAACTATTCCACATTGTTTTAAGTGTAGACCAAACTCGTAACTCAAATATTCTCCTCCATGATCAGATCATAGAAACTTTATTTTCTTGTTACGATGATTTTCATCTTCACTCTGAAATTCTTTGAACTTTTCAAATGTTTCAGACTTATGCTTCATTAAGTAGATATACCCATATCTGCTTAAATCATCTGTGAAGGTGAGAAAATAATGATATCCGCCACGAGCCTCAACATTCATTGGACCACATACATCTGTATGTATGATTTCTAACAAATCTGTTGCTCTCTCCATAGTACCGGAGAACGGTGTTTTGGTCATCTTGCCCATGAGGCACGGTTCGCAAGTACCAAGTGATTCATAATCAAGTGGTTCCAAAAGACCATCAGTATGGAGTTTCTTCATGCGCTTTACACCGATATGACCTAAACGGCAGAGCCACAAATAAGTTGCACTATCATTATCAACTCTGCATCTTTTGGCTTCAACACTATGAATATGTGTATCACTACTATCGAGATTCATCAAAAATAGACCACTCTTCAAGGGTGCATGACCATAAAAGATATTACTCATATAAATAGAACAACCATTATTCTCTGATTTAAATGAATAACCGTCTCGCATCAAACAAGATCCAGATATAATGTTCATGCTCAACGCTGGCACCAAATAACAATTATTTAGGTCTAATACTAATCCCGAAGGTAGATGTAGAGGTAGCGTGCCGACCGCGATCACATCGACTTTGGAACCATTTCCCACGCGCATCGTCACCTCGTCCTTTGCCAGTGTTCGCTTAATCCATAGTCCCTATTTCGAGTTGCAAATATTAGCAACGGAACCAGTATCAAATACCCAGGTGCTACTGCGAGCTCTAGTAAGGTACACATCAATAACATGTATATCACATATACCTTTGTTCACCTTGCCATCCTTCTTATCCGCCAAATACTTGGGGCAGTTCCGCTTCCAGTGACCAGTCTGCTTGCAGTAGAAGCACTCAGTTTCAGGCTTAGGTCCAGACTTGGGTTTCTTCTCTTGAGCAGCAACTTGTTTGGTGTTCTTCTTGAAGTTCCCCTTCTTCTTCCCTTTGCCCGTTTTCTTGAAACTAGTGGTCTTGTTGACCATCAACACTTGATGCTCCTTCTTGATTTCTACCTCCGCAGCCTTTAGCATTGCGAAGAGCTCGGGAATCGTCTTATCCATCCCTTGCATATTATAGTTCATCACGAAGCTCTTGTAGCTTGATGGAAGTGATTGGAGAATTCTGTCAATGACGCTATCATCCGGAAGAGTAACTCCCAGTTGAATTAAGTGATTACAATACCCAGACATCTTGAGTATGTGCTCACTGACAGAACTATTCTCCTCCATCTTGCAGCTATAGAACTTATTGGAGACTTCGTATCTCTCAATCCGGGCATTCTTCTGGAATATTAACTTCAACTCCTGGAACATCTCATATGCTCCATGACGTTCAAAACATCGTTGAAGTCCCGGTTCTAAGCCGTAAAGCATGGCACATTGAACTATCAAGTAGTCATCAGCTTTGCTCTGCCAGACGTTCTTAACGTCGTCAGTTGCATCAGCAGCAGGCCTGGCACCCAGCGGTTCTTCCAGGACGTAATTTTTCTGTGCAGCAATGAGGATAATCCTCAAGTTACGGACCCAGTCCGCTTAGTTGCTACCATCATCTTTCAACTTAGCTTTCTCAAGGAACGCATTAAAATTCAACGGAACAACAGCACGGGCGATCTATCTACAATCAACATAGACAAGCAAGATACTATCAGGTGCTAAGTTCATGATAAATTTAAGTTCAATTAATCATATTATTTAAGAACTCCCACTTAGACAGGCATCTCTCTAGTCATCTAAGTGATCACGTGACCCAAATCAACTAAACCATAACCGATCATCACGTGAGATGGAGTAGTTTTCAATGGTGAACATCTTATGTTGATCATATCTACTATATGATTCACGCTCGACCTTTCGGTCTCCGTGTTCCGAGGCCATATCTGTATATGCTAGGCTCGTCAAGTTTAACCTGAGTATTCTGCGTGTGCAAAACTGGCTTGCACCCGTTGTAGATGGACGTAGAGCTTATCACACCCGATCATCACGTGGTGTCTGGGCACGACGAACTTTGGCAACGGTGCATACTCAGGGAGAACACTTCTTGATAATTTTTAGTGAGAGATCATCTTAAAATGCTACCGTCAATCAAAGCAAGATAAGATGCATAAAGGATAAACATCACATGCAATCAATATAAGTGATATGATATGGCCACCATCATCTTGTGCTTGTGATCTCCATCTCCGAAGCACCATTATGATCACCATTGTCACCGGCGCGACACCTTGATCTCCATCGTAGCATCGTTGTCGTTTACGCCATCTATTGCTTCTACGACTATCGCTACCGCTTAGTGATAAAGTAAAGCAATTACAGGGCGTTTGCATTTCATACAATAAAGCAACAAGCATATGGCTCCTGCCAGTTGCCGATAACTTCGGTTACAAAACATGATCATCTCATACAATAAAATATAGCATCACGTCTTGGCCATATCACATCACAACATGCCCTGCAAAAACAAGTTAGACGTCCTCTACTTGGTTGTTGCAAGTTTTTACGTGGCTGCTACGGGCTTAAGCAAGAACCAATCTCACCTACGCATCAAAACCACAACGATAGTTTGTCAAGTTGATGCTGTTTTAACCTTCGCAAGGACCGGGCGTAGCCACACTCGGTTCAACTAAAGTTGGAGAAACTGACACCCGCAAGATGCATAAGATCACCAAAACCCAAATTAATTAGGGACTATATATTAAGTGCATGTCCATATGTGGAAAATTTAGAATGGATTGCTTTGGATGTGATTATGCAGTGTAGTTTCCTTGAGATTTACTTCCTTGCTGCTAGGTCTAGTTTATTGCCTTAAGCCAGTCACCAACTAAGATTATTCATTTATCCAGGAGTATCTGTCGGCTCCAAGCTAGTCAGCTAAGGTGGGTGTAGGTAGGAAGGTTAATTAGGTTCTATATGATGCTAGAGTTGGCATGAGCTAGCTTTGCGTGGTCTTGTAGTACGTACAAGAGTGATACGAGCGTCTTGCAAGCGATTTTTCTGTCGGGTGTGTGGAGAGAAGAGCGGAGAGAAGAAACCGTGGCAGACAACACAAACGCACCAGCCAAATAACGCGAGAAACACCAAAAGAGGCTGATGCAAGAGAGGAAGAAACAACAAAAGAGAATTGCTATGTAAATTTTGGAATCCCGGCAAAACCGTACAAATGCCCAAACAGGCATTCATGACATTGCTTTTTTAAGGCTTTGCCTACTGCATTCTTGCACTTCTGTGATTTGACGCGAAGAATAAAAATGCTTCCATGAGTTCCCACTAAAAAGTATAAATCTCCTTTTGAAGTACCTGATAAATTTATCATAACATAGGTGCTTTAGATTCAATTCAAATGGTGTAGTATTATTTTGATACACAATAATCTGACATGCAATTCACGAAGTACAAATTACTAGTAGTGCAATGGGAACTACTCCCTCCGTTTCTAAATACTTGTCTTTCTAGAGATTCCAACAAGTGACTACATACGGAGCAAAATGAGTGAATCTACTCTAAAATATGTCTATATACATCCGTATGTGGTATCCATTGAAATCTCTAAAAAAACAAATATTTAGGAACGGAGGGAGTAGTGGTCAAGTTACATTTTGGACGGTATCAGTGTCCAAAACATTACATTTGTGTGAACCAGAGGGAGTACTTAGCTTGTCCAAGTGGAGGGTGCAAATTGCAACAAAATCGGAGAAAGCACCTGTACCATTTTATTTTAATGCATGTTCATATATCAGTGTGTTTTCTTTTGTAGTTTAAAAAATTGCATCTCTGTCCTTTTGGTTGCATGAACCATTCCTGCTTGTTTTTTCTCAACTCTTTCTAAAACTTGGTTTCGGTCCAGTAGCCAAGACTGCTCAACTCATCAGAGTGACCAACATTTAGGTTTTACTTTATGGATCATTCCTGCATAATAATTCATGCTTGAATTTGTTGTGCCTAATCCATCACTTTATTTCGTCCTGATAATGTGTTGATTTTGTGTGACGCCCGGATAATTAAGCTACAATAATTCCCTGCTAATGATGCCACGTCACCTCAGTTACTGTTGATAAACTCGCATCCGTTCAAAACCGATTCGGAAATTCAAATTTAAAATAAAGTCAAACTAGAAAAGTTTTCAAACATTAAAAAAAGTACAAACGGTGACAAATAAATCATAAATGATTATGGTGGAGAAACCAACATTTTTAAAGTTTCCTAGTTGCCCTAAAATAACTAAAACATCAGTTGAAACAATTATTTAAATGCTTTTAAATAATAAACACATACAAATTGAGGTGCCAGACTGTTTGTGGCAGAGGGATGTTTAGTGATACTAATATAGAAACTAATTTTATGTTTTGTAAAACTAAAATAAAATTAAGGTTAAGAGAAAACAGAAAGAAAAAAAAAACAGAAAACAAATCTAACAAAAAAAAGAAGCAACCCCCCACTAGACCAGGCGGCCCAGCTCACAGGCCAGGCCGGCCCACCTGGCCCAGTCGGCCGACCCACCCCCCTCCATATCCCCACCAGGGGAAACCCTAACCCACTACTACCTTGCACCCCCCACTCGCTCTCTCACCCTCACTCCCCCGATCCAGATCGGGGCGACCACGCCCCCACCCCCCGTCGAAGCCACCGCGTCGCCCGTCGCCGTGCAGACCCCGCCGCCACCTTGCCGACACCGCACGGCGCTACCCCGTCATCGCTGGCCCGCCTCCTCAAACCTCCGCCCCGTGTGGATCCGGTCGGGGCAGCCGACGCCCACGTCGCCCCGACCCCTCGACGAACCCTGTCGGTCGCCGCCGCGGCCACCTCGTCACCGGACCTCACTGTCGCCCGAAGCCGCCCCCTACGCCGCCACCGCACACTGCCTCGGCCCGGCTCCGCCCCCATCTCTCAACGCCATCGCCGGAGCTTCCTCGCCAGACCTCCCCGCCGGCCTGCTTCCTCCTCCTCGTCGGCGCCAACACGCCTCGCCAACCCCTTCTCTCCAACGCTGTGAGCGACCCTTCCTCTCCTCTCTGCCCCACTCGGCGTGCCTCTCTCCGTCGCCGCTCACACGTTCGCCGAGCCCTGCCTGCAGTCACCCTGCGCTGGCCACGCCCAGCGCGCGCACGCCCCTGCCCCCCTCGACCCGCTCCAATCCCAGCTTGTCGCCGACCGCCACCACTGCTTGGCCCCGGCTCCGCTCGCTCCGCCTAGACGAGCCGCGGCCACCCATCCGTCGCCTCCCCTGGTCGGCTTTGTGGTCGCCGGCGCCTGCGCTGCTGATCACGTCCGAGGCCAGCACCCGGGCTCGCCCCATCGGGCGCTCGTGCCCGCGCCCGTGTGCCCGCATGCCCGACCCCATAGACCCCAGTGGCCCTATGACAATGGGGCCCCACTCCAAAACGTTTTTCTAAAAAAGCGAAATAAAATTAATTAATTAATTAATTAATTAATTAATAATTAAAATAGCTAATGAATTAATAAGTTAATTAATCATGTTTAATTAATCTAATTAAGTAGATAGTTTAACTAAACCCTAATTAGACTAATCAGTCAATGACGAATGGGACCCACACGTCAGTTGACTAGTCAACGCCTCTATTGACTGCTGACGTCATGCTGACATCAGCGTGCACTGTTCTGGATAATGTTGAATTTAAAGAATTAAATAAATCCTAAAAATGAATTAAATCTTTTAAAATTAATATAAAATAAACCGTAGCTCAGATGGAAAAACTTTGTACATGAAAGTTACTCAGAACGACGAGACGAATCCGGATACGTAGCCCGTTCGTCCGCCGCACACCCCTAGCATATCGAACACGCAACTTTCCCCCTCCGGTACCTCTGCCCGAGAACGCGGAACCCCGGGGATACTTTCCTGGATGTTTCCCCCCTTCGCTGGTATCACCTACTACCGCTTTAGGGCACGCCTAGCGTCACACATTGCTTTTTCATGCATCAGTATGCATCTGTTTCCATTGTATTCATTGTTTCTTCCCCCTCTTCTTTCGCTAGACACCGAGACCGACGCCGCTGCTACCCAGTACGACTACGGTGTTGACGACCCCTCTCTCTTGCCAGAGCAACCAGGCAAGCCCCCCCTTGATCACCAGATATCGCCTATTCTCCTCTATACTGCTTGCATTAGAGTAGTGTAGCATGGTACTGCTTTTCGTTGATCCTATTCTGATGCATCGCCTGAAATCGTTGCTACATCTATTGATACCTTACCTGCAATCCTAAATGCTTAGTATAGGATGCTAGTTTATCATCATTGGCCCTACATTCTTGTCAGTCTACCTTGCTATACTATTGGGCCGTGATCACTCGGGAGGTGATCACGGGTATATATTATACATATATAACATACTACAGATGGTGACTAAAGTCGGGTCCGCTCGAAGAGTACCCGCGAGTGATTCACGGATTGGGGGCTGAAAGGACCTTTGTCCCGACGGCCCTCTGTGTGGATCTATGTGGCGGAGCGACAGGGCAGGTTGAGACCACCTAGGCGAGAGGTGGGCCTGGCCCTGGTCGGCGTCCGCGGTTGCTTCATAATAACACGCTTAACGAGATCTTGGTATTTGATCTGAGTCTGGCCATTTGGTCTATATGCACTAACCAACTACGTGGGAAAGATATGGGCACTCGATGTCGTGGTATCAGCCGAAGCCTTCTAGACGTCAGCGACTGACCGGCGCGCGCCGGATTGGAACGTAAGCATGCTCTTGTATTAAGGGGGCTAGTTCTGCTTTCGGCCGCCCACGCAACATGTAGGTGTGCAATGGGCGATGGGCCCAGACCCCTGCGCCATAGGAGTTAGACCGGCGTGCTGACCTCTCTGTTAGGCCTAGGTGGGGCTGCGACGTGTTGATCTTCTGAGGCCGGGCATGACCCAGGAAAGTGTGTCCGGCCAAATGGGATCAAGCGTGTTGGGTTATGTGGTGCACCCCTGCAGGGAAGTTTATCTATTCGAATAGCCGTGTCCCTCGGTAAAAGGACGACCTGGAGTTGTACCTTGACCTTATGACAACTAGAACCGGATACTTAATAAAACACACCCAGACAAGTTCCACAGACAACCCAGTGATCACTTTTCCACAGGGCGACGAGGGGAGGATCGCCGGGTAGGATTATGCTATGCGATGCTACTTGGAGGACTTCAATCTACTCTCTTCTATATGCTGCAAGACGGAGGCTGCCAGAAGCGTAGTCTTCGACAGGATTAGCTATCCCCCTCTTATTCTGGCATTCTGCAGTTCAGTCCACCGATATGGCCCTTTACACATATACCCATGCATATGTAGTGTAGCTCCTTGCTTGCGAGTACTTTGGATGAGTACTCACGGTCGCTTTCTCCCCCTTTTCCCCCTTTCACTTCTACCTGGTTGCCGTAACCAAACGTTAGAGCCCAGGAGCCAGACGCCACCGTCGACGACGACTACTACACTGGAGGTGCCTACTACTACGTGCAGGCTGCTGACAACGACCAGGAGTAGTTAGGAGGATCCCAGGCAGGAGGCCTGCGCCTCTTTTAATCTGTATCCCAGTTTGTGTTAGCCATCTTATGGCAACTTGTTTAACTTATGTCTGTACTCAGATATTGTTGCTTCCGCTGACTCGTCTATGATCGAGCACTTGTATTCGAGCCCTCGAGGCCCCTGGCTTGTAATATGATGCTTGTATGATTTATTTATGTTTTTAGAGTTGTGTTGTGATATCTTCCCGTGAGTCCCTGATCTTGATCGTACACGTTTGCGTGCATGATTAGTGTACGATTGAATCGGGAGCGTCACATTTTGGGAACTTATTATTAGAATATGTAATCTTGAGAAGAAAGATAGAAGACAAAGTTTTCCAGATCTTTTTGGTAGCTATAATCTTAGAAAGAAAGATAGAAAATAAAATATTGTTGTGTGCATCTATAGATGCAGAGACCGCGGGCAGCGCCTCCTTTTTATGTAAAGAAGGTTAGCTCGAAAACTGAGACCAAATGTTTAGAGCTGAGGCTGTGACCCAGTGTTGAGATTTGGAGATACATCTGCGCGTCCCTTTTAACTAGCTGATTTGCTTGCTGCCTGTTTCGCAGTCTGCTACTGGCAGTGCTGCGCAGAAACTTATAAATGATGTGCCTTCGTGCAGCACTGTAGCATTGGCACAGTGGAGTGTTTGAGAGGAGGATTCTCTCTTGACTTGGCTTCATCGCTAGTTTTCATGTCAAGGGCCGCTTTGAAACACAATAGGAAAATCAAATGTTTTTTTTACTGGAATGCAAGTGCAAAATTGCAATAACACGAGAAAATGGCCAATAATACTTATTTGGATGTAACATAGGGAAAAGAGAGTAAAGTTAAGTGCCTTGATCCTACTTGAATCGTCAGATCTTAAAAAACGGTTGCCATGGATGTTGACATTCTTATGGAATTGCAGCATCGGTAACCCCATAGGAATTTGGTAGCTCCATTTAATCCAAGCGGCATTTGTCCGAAGTTTCTATATTTCAAATAAGGCCTGATTAGTCAAAGTTGCCTTCTGTGTGGGCCATACCTCGTCCTTCAGGGGACTTGCTTTTAGAACAGTCATGGATTAATCTCTTGCCCAATGTCCTTGCTGTGCCAAGGATGGCTGAGGCTGTTGCTGAGCTCCAACTGGCTGGCTATAGACCGAGGGCAACTGCCCTGGTGCTTCACTGAGATTTGGGTTCGGAGACCTCCCTCTTCTCCTCTGCCCTGGTGCTTCAGTGAGATTTGGGTTCCGAGACCTCCCTCTTCTCCTCGAGCTGCTGAGCAATATTCCATTTGATTTTGTGTACATATATGTAATATCACATCAGGTACATGAATATGTACGACAGTTGAGCTCCTTTTTTCATCAATATTTTTGTTATCAATTATTATATCCGTACAAAAATAAAAAAAGGTGATTTAAGCATAAAACACTGTTCCACCTTCCTTTCTCATTTGACCATCTTTGTCCTTAGGTAAACATCAGAAAATTAAGTTTTATTCACCAACCAATAGAACTGGATGTCTGAACTGATGGTGAAGGTTGGGCAATCCACTATACTTTGACACGACAACACCCCTCTCATGTGGCTTTCATGTGTAAACACGGGCAGAAAGGGGACAAACAAAATTTTAGTAAGTTTCATGCACCAACTTTAATTAGGAACTAAAAATCTGAAACTGTAGGGATGGTTACTTTGACAAAAATGACTATCTTAGCATTTAGCTAGTTAATTGGCAGCCTGACCATGAAAGTTGTTCAATAAAATAGTTGCATGGTAACATAACTTACTATGTTTTTTAAAAGGGTTAACTACTATAATGGTGAAGTGCTCGAGGATCTTGTACATAAAGGACAATGCTCATTATTTTACTCTGGTGGTTCGTGTTAACTGCTAACTTATCGGAAGCACCTCATGAGCTTTAAACCCGGATTGTTAACGATTTCCATTATGATGTTTTGACTGCTTATATATTGTTATGATATGATCAGTGTGGGGACATTGATTTATATTTTAAAGATTAACACATGATGAGCTTGCTCTTTTGTGTGTGTAAATGAACTCACTGAACTATGTAATTTTCTATGTAATTTTCAGGAAGAAGAAGAATGGTTGATGATCCTAGTTGTATTTTTGGATGGACGGAACCAACCGAAGTATTGTGCTTGGAATACCATGGACACACTAGTTAAGTTGTCCATTCAGTAATAGTCCATATCAGAATGTTGCTATAATGACTTTTTCTGTTGAACATCTAGCCGTATTGGTTGATATCCTCGTTGTTAATTTATCTCTCCTCGACCGGGGAAGTGATATCTACTACTGCCATTCATGCTTTTTTGTTTTGGTTCTCTGCGTTTTCATGTCAGCACTTCATTTTTTTTTAATCGTGAAACAGTAGGAGAGGCTCGTACTGAGGGGTGTATATTAATATAGGGGGAAGCGCACTTTTGGCTCTGGGGGCGCACGCCCCTGTATCCTGTCCGTCTGCAGGCGCTTTGAGATGTGCAGATAAAGTAGTGTTTTTTTAGATGTTCAAAAAAAGTACTCCCTCCGTTCATAAATATAAGTCTTTGTAGAGATTTCACTATGGACTACATACGGAGAAAAATGAGTAAATCTATACTTTTAAATGCATCTACATACATCCTTATGTGGTTCATAGTGAAATCTCTACAAAGACTTACATTTAGGAACGGAGGGAGTAGTGTTTTTAGTTAGAAGAGTTTTTATTCTTTACACAAATCAGCATATAGAGAAATACGGTTTCAGTTCAGGCAGCACAACGTCAGAGAAATAAATGCACAGTCAATCAAAAGCTGCACATTAATGCCTCGACTAATCAGTCAACATGCAAGCTTGCTCTTGCTTGCTGCTTGTCTTACAGGGTTAATGCCTCGACTAATAAATGACCTATTCCACTGCATGCGGCTCAATCCACTCTGTATTAAGGCTGTTTTTTTTTTGGAGTACGCAAATTACTACAAGATGACTATCACTTGCTGCGAACAACGAGCGTAGCAAGAACTCCACACTCAGACAAGTCCAAAGGACAACCATCAACAACACCACAACTACAAAGCAAAAGGGCTTGTCCAAATCAAAAAACGTCCCCGCATCTCAACCGTTGTCGATCACCTCCGAAGAACAACATCTCCCACTGAGCTTCTCTTGTCGACACACCATCCCCCCTTTGTGCCTAAAAGGAGGTGGCAAGAGGATGGCAGGATTTGATTCGTCCTGAGGAAGGCCCCATCTTGGATTCACCAGCAACGTTCGTACATTGCGCTGAAGAAGATCGATCATGGATGACAGTGATCGCTGGAGGAGTGCAACACAGACCTCCAAATCATATCTCCAAGCAAGATGCTCCCAACAGAGGGACGACGACGACGATGCCGACATCGTGTCGATCCATCACCAAATCTAGGCTTTCGCCCGGATATACCTACCCACACCAAGTGAGCGAGGGAGATGGTGACACGCCTCGGGGACGCCTCCAAGGAGGAGAATGACACCCACGGGTGCCATCGCCGCCGGCCCGACAAGAACCGGACAAGATTTTCATCCGTATGGCCACACATCTCCACACCTCCGAGGTTTGAGGCATCACTGTCCATGAAGCCTCGCATCGCCGCCACCGTAGCCCCTTGCTGTCGAAATGGACCTCCAACGCCCCGCACAGTTGAGAGAACGTGGCCCAAACTCTACCAACAACCCAGGCGAGGAGCAGCAACCTCCAACCACCTCGTGCAAGGACCAGAGTGTAACATCCCAAATTTTCAATTTGGAATGTTATACATTAGGTCATCATTGCATATCATATTTTTATTACATTTTGGCTTGATCCTAGAAATTCTACGCAACTCAAGGACCCACGGAGAGAGTTCGGAATTTCTTTATTTTCATATTTGAGTTTTCTCAAATTTTGAAAAGAGGATCGTTTGATTTTAATTATTTTCTCCTTGAATATTTCTTTTATGAAAATAAAAAATAGAGGATAAAATGACTTCCTCAAAATAAATAAATATTGGAGATTTAATATTAAAATCAAATAAGATTTTTATTCGGAGTTTTATCGCTATTTTATTTGAATTAGGAACAATATGCGTTTTTCAAAATTGCATTAGAGTCTCAAATAAATGTTCACCTTGTCCGGTAGATTTTTAGAGGATGGGGAAAATTTATTTAGGATTTTTGGAGTCCGTTTAGTATTTCTTTTCTTTCTTTTTCTGCATGTTGGAATATTTTTTTTTTAAAACGAACCGACTCCGTGCCGTAACCGGCTAGGACTCCCAAGCCAGCCCCCTCTTATAAGCCGCCGCCCGTGACCCCCAGCCCACCTGAGCCCACCCGCGCCTAACCCTAACCCTAAGCCGCCGGATCCGCCGCCGCCGCGGACTTCGCCACCGACGCCGCCTCCCGACGCCGCCGCCCCTCGCCGCCTCGCCGCCGACCATCGCCACCACCGCCGGACCAGCCGCTGCCTCGCCGGAGCCTTGCTGGAGGTAGCAACCGCCGCTGCCGCCGGTTTTCTTCGGAAAACCATACTTTTTTTTAAGAACCCGCGGTTTATTTTTTTATATAGATCGGTTTTATTTTTTTCGGTTTAGTTATTTAGCGAACGCCCGCTCGTTCGTTCGCTTTAACGAACGATTTTCACCGTTTAGCCGCAGACAGCGAACGTTCGTTCGTTAGCCTGTTCGTCAGTTTTCTTTTTGCAGGGTTTTTCCGCGATTATTTTCGATCGCGATTTTTGACACGATTTTGTTTTAGTTTATCTTTTCGCTCGTTTATCGGAATCAGGTGATTCAAGCGCCTAGAGTTTCCTCTCGAAGCCCTCTTTCTATTTAATCAACTTAAACAAGTTTTTGCTACTGTAAAATTTGACTTTAGTCCAGATTAGTAATCGAAGCTTGTTTCTTTCGCAGTTTGTGTTTCGTTGCTTCATTTGATTTGATTCTTTTTGCAAACCGGAGTTCTTAAGTTGAACTTTCTGGTTAGATCTTCGTACTTGAGTTTTACCCGTGCTTTCTTTGCTTGATTGCTTATTGTATGCTTGTTTGTTTGCGATAGTGTACCCGGAGTGCGAGGCGTGCTACTACGAGTCTCTAGGTTTCACGGATCATCAGCAAGGCAAGTAACACTTTGATCATACCTCTTTACTACCCAGTTTTATTACATTAGATCAATCCTCAAACAATTGCATGATTAGGATCTGATTAATATGTGGGTTTTGGAAAGTAGATGAGGTAGTACCTATTGTTCTGTTTATTACCAAACTTTTGGGAGTTACTTCTACGTTGCTTATATTGCTATGCTATGCTCGTAGACATGGATTGGGTGAGTGTATCAATGACAGATATGAGTATTGTTAATTAATGGTTAACTTAAGGTGGCTACTTTAATACACATCTGGGTGGATTGAGGCACCTGGGGAACCCAGTGTTGGTTGTATTTTTGGAAATCCCGGGGTACCGTGTGATTCTCCTATGGTCTGCCACCCAGACTCAAAGGGATCATAAGATTGTTCATGCTAGAAACTTCCGTGTGCAGCCACATGCCATTATGGGCTCTAGCATAGTTGAGTAAGTTGTGGGAAACCTTTTCATGATGGGCTAGCAGATGTAGGGGATTGTAGGTGTACCGACCTATCTATCAGTTAAGGGGACCTCTTCGGAAAGACTGTGTCTCAGTCATCCGTTTCTCAAACATCATGTAGTGCAAGAAATCCAACGGAGGAGATCGAGTCTTGTGGGGAAAAGTGCGCAAACCTCTGTGTACAAACTAATCATGGTTAACCGTGTCCCCGGTTATGGACATCTTGAGTATCTAGTTCTTGGATTATCATGTGGATCGCATCACTTTTAGTATAATTTGATTGGGTTTAATGATGATGCTTAATTGGGATTGAGTTGGGTGAACCTTCTCAATGTTTAACAACCACCATGATAGTTAAATAAAATTTATTCCTTTGTTGCAGGGAAAAATTGGATTTCCGCAAAACATATTAACCATACAGCCTCCACCAGCCAAATATGCATGTAGTGATAGTTATTATTCTGTTCATTACTCTTGTGTTACCTTGCCAGCATATTCCATGTGCTGACCCGTTTTCAGGCTGCAACGTTCATGTTGCAGACTTTTCAGACGACGAGTAAGGTGCCTTAGGTCGTGGTCTTTCACTCATATCTTCCAAGCCTTCCGTTATTATCGTATTAGATGGCCTTAAGCCATATTTATTGTAATAAGTTCTCTTTTGAGACATTCGATGTAATAAGTGTGTGATTCCTACTCTGTTATAAATCCTCAAGTATTGTGCGTGTCAGCATTACCGATCCAGGGATGACACCGATGCACAGAGATCAGACTGTTTGAGGTCTGGTCGCTACACAGAGCCACCGCGACGGCCGTTAGCCGCTCCAGGGGACAGTCATGCAACGGACCAACCCCTCAGGCCCAGATCAAAATCCGGATCTGACCCGCCCCATCTTGCAGCAACTCCAGCGCCGACTCCACCAGAAAAGCACCACCACACGCTCACAGACGCGGAGGCCTTGAGTCCTTACCTTCATAAAATAAGTGTTGCTCAAAATGGTTGGTTAACTTAAGCGTGTATGGTTATTGTCGAGAAAAGAGACCTTAGAATGTGGTGGTTAAAGATTCTAAAAATATGCAAAGGATGAGGGTTTCTGGTTGCGTGATCTTGCTAATGCAGACAAAGCTAAATCCCTGTATGCTTCAATCTGCAGATTCTACTGAAGTGGAGGATGTTGCACACGATCGTTTGTAGACTCAGAAGAATGATGTCCCACGAGAGATCATTGAAGTGCCAATAAAAGCTCTCGATTTCATTCCTAACTTGTTTGATGACACTGAAGGAATGGATGAATTAGTAGTAGATCCTCACAGTCCAGAATATACTGGTCCACCTCCACTTGTTGATAGAGAAGCCAAGGAGAACACTTGCTCAGTAGAACCTACTAAAGAAGACAAGGGGAGAGCTCAGAGCAGTGATATTACTGATGATGAGGCAGTGCATATGAACTCTGTTGCATCGCTCGAGGACTGCTTGACACTTCTTTGCTATTGTCCAATTGGATGGAAATGTGGTAACTGTTCCAAGGTTGTTGAGCTGCCGAGAACAAATGGAAGTGAAAATGGTCAACCGATGATAGCAAGTACCAATGTAAACCCAACAGTTGAAGGAGACCAGACTGAATTATCAGACAGGAAAACATGCCCAAGTGAGCGATCTAATGATTTGAATAGCTTGTCGGTACATTACACCTCTCCAAGTAGACAAACACATGGTTCAGATGCACATCACCAAGTTATTCTTTCTGAAGACAGAATTAGTGAAGAAATCACTTCAGGGATGAGCTATGATGAAAAGAACTCGGCCTCTTGCAGCACTACCAATAAAAAATCTGAAAGTCACGAAGTTGTTCAGGAAGCTGCACCTACTTCCTTTCCAACTGATAAGCAGACTGACCTGCTGAGTGCCCAGGATACTCAGGATACCAGCGACCAAAATCTAGGCAGTGGGAAGCAGGTAAAGTTGGATGATCATAGTGCGCAACAAGTGGAAGAAAACCGAATTGAGCAGAAATATGAGACTGGTGGTTTTCAAATACAATTGATTACTAAGCTGCCACCTGTGTTAACCATTCAACTAAAGAGATTCACCAATGCTCTTTCTAAAGTGAGAGGACATGTGAGCTTTAAGGAGATTCTTCATGCAGGACCGTTCATGGACCCCAGGTACCGACTTCTGATAGTTCTATACAGCAATTTATAAGACTGTTTTTTATGCCTATTCCATTAAGTCCTTACCTTTAGAAATCCAACAACTATTTTGTGTCATAGTTTGCTTCTACAAAGCTTTAGGAGTATTCCTTCTCTACAAAAATAGGCATTGCAGGTTACAGAAATGAAGGTTTTGAACACAAAAAATATGTCAGACTTCAGGAATTTATATGTAAGTTTGTAAACTATTTTATAGGTTCAGGTTCAGACTACAATATTTTTCTTGGTTCAGACTAGCATTTCGTACTTGTCAGGACACAATAATTGCAAGCTTGACTGAATCGTCTGAAGGCATCAGATTAATTTGAGTGTGTACTGACAGCCTGATATGGACCATCACCAGAACCCTGTGCCATTGATTGAAGCTGTTAATATTTCTTTTTTAGTATAGGATACCATATTGCAATATATAGCAGATGTCCAGGCCGTTGAGTATAAACTCTATTCACCTTGGCAGTGTATCAGTATCACTGACCAAGTTATTATTATATTATGATCACCTTGGTGTAGTGTATAAAATCTGTTTGAAGTTTGGATTGTTAAGTATAGTTCTGGTTTTAGACTTGCAGTTGGATGGATATCATATATATACAAACCTAACATCTTTGAGTGACCTGTTGAGAATTAGTATGAGCCTTTATTTCTAATAGTTATAATTAGTAAGTACGTAATCAGTTACTTGAGATACACCATATTGTTTTGTTAATCTGATAGAGCTTTCTTGTTAACAAATGTCCAGTTTGTTGTTTGAAGAAAGACATTGCATTGTTGGTATTCCAGCTTAATCTTCAGTTTCCTTGCATCTGATCTAGCTGTTTATTTCTACTTTTTTTTGCTCTTCAGTTCCGAGGACAAAGGTAACTCCAGCTATCGTCTAGTTGGTGTCATTGAGCATCGTGGCCACGCCTTGAGTATAGGGCACTACATTGCTTATGTGAGGGCAGGTCGCAAGCAGCAGAGCAGTGGTTCATCCTCATGGGTTTGCGCAAGCGATCGCGACATCAAGGAAGTCCCCCTAGAAGAAGTTCTCGGGTGCGAGGCATACATGCTTTTCTATGAGAGGATGGATGACCGCGGCATATCTGTGAGCCTAGCCACCAACTAACCAGACCAGATGGACAATGAGAAAGGATGCACAAGTTTGATTATAGCAAGCATGGCAATTGCCAAGTGTAGATAGATACATAGAGTCGTCATCACGTCCAATTTTGTTGCTTTGTCTGAGTCATTGCAAGATTTTGCATTGGTTGCAGCATGTAGATTGCAGGGTAGTCTTTTTCCTTTTTGTTGCGAATTGATTGCAGGGTAGTCAACTGGAAAGAATTCTTCCACTGTTGTTAGGCAGATGTTCACGGAGGCGGACATTTGGTCCATGGGGACATATACACCCTATATGGATTCTTTTTAGTAATTCAACAAAAAGTCAAAAAATTCTAAAAATATTTTTTCGGTGAAAATATTTTCTCACATGAAATATTTGTGAAATTCCAACAAAAAGAAAATCCCCCTTTGACTTCTTTTCAAGATAAGACAATTTTTTGGCCAAAATAGTGTGAATAGTGACCTATAATAGTAAATAAATTTCGTTTTTTCAGTGTGAAGTCAACGTTGTTTTTTTCCATGAAAATTTATATACTAGTGCAAAAGTAAGTCAAGTTTATTCTAAAAATAGTTCTTACCTGCTTTGATTTTTTTTTGAACTTTTTAAAAAAAAACCTCATATAGCATGTATCTACAACCAGGAACCAAAGTGTATTTCCCAGATGTTCACACTCGTTTATAACCAGTTCTCTGTCCATGAGAAACACGTCTATTTCTCCATCATCTGTCCTTTACATATTGAGGAAAAAAAACATTGACTACGCAGGACAGTGGAAAACATGGAACATATCCAATTAATAATAGTTGATGATTGTTCTCAACCTCTTCTGGACGCGTGAATTATGTGTATCCGAGTAGCGAGTCTAGTAAGTCTGAATCCACGGGAAAACGAAATCTACAGTCAACTGCCATTTTGCATTTTCCACCCCATCATAGGAGAGGCAATCAGGAACCGATTGGTCGGTGAAGCTTAACAAAGGTCAACTACTACATAGAGACAACAACTACTAGTCATCAGCGATAGTGAAGCTGTCAGACACAGAAGTTATTGCTTGGCGGATGAAACTGAGCCAATACGTTAGGCGGGCAAACTGAACGAGACCAAAACGGGTCAGACGTGGAGTGGCAATCTCCGAAGCTACCATAGAGTCGATACACATAGAACCAAGCTACCATAAAGTTTTTCTGTTTCTAACATGGACAATACTTTCACTCATTTAGGCCATCCCCTTTTTTCTCCCTGCAAAAAAAGTTGCTGCTTATAATTTTGTTTTGGATAAATTTATAGACAAGTTGCCTGCTTACAAAGCTAATATACTCTCTGATGCTGCTAGGCTTGAGCTGATTAGATCTGTTTTCTCTGCTATTCCTGTGTACTACATGACTAACATTTTGCAATAAATTTATAGCCAAACTCACTGCTATTATTATGAATTTTTGGTGCAAAGGAATTAGAGAAAATAATTCTATAGAAGCCTTTGTCTTAGAGCTTGGTATAAGGAATTTGCAAGCCGTAATGAAAGTCTGATTCGTGCAGCTTCTTGGAGACTTGCTAAAGCCCCCTCTTCTCATTTACACCTTGTGCTTAAATACAAATATTTTCATGATGCCTCCATTTGGACTACAACTCCAAACACTCCCAAATCAGCATTCTGGTCCTCCATTTTCAAAATGATTTCTAAGCTCAAAGCTCATTCTTTCTACCAAATCACTCAAGGGAATATTTCTCTCTGGAGTACTCCTTTGTGTTCTCATTGGGCTACGGTTCATGATCAACTCATTATTCAGCGTCCTGGATACAAATATCCTTCTCTTGTTAAAGATCTTTGGTTCTCGGGACAGAAAGTCTAGAACAATAATCTCATTCGCTCTCTCTTTCAGCAGCCTTTAGCGGCTGCTACTATCCAAACTGAGATTATTAATGAAGATTGCCCTAACATGCCATGCTTGGATCTTACTCCTAATGGAATTTGTTCTTCCAAATCCACTTAAAAATTATGTTTGCGGGATATTCATGCCAATCCTAGGAATTCCCCTTCTTAAGTTTCCTTGCAGGTTAAAAATCTCCTCAAGATGATTTGGAAGCAAAAGCTTATGATTCCCAGAGTCCAAAATTTTGCTTGGAGGCTACTTCAGTAAGTTCTTCCCATAGGTTTGAGGGTTGGCCGCTTTTCTATACATATTTTTGAATTTTGTTACAGATGTGGCCAACAGGAGAATGAGATACACCTCCATTCTTTGTGATTTTGCTAGAGCAGCATTGTACTGCCATCCTTGGTATATTAGATCAGATGTTTTAGTTCAGAATCATTCCAATATGCGTAACATTATTCTGGCTTTGCTTAACATGAATCGTCCACATGATTCTGCTTCAAACATTCTCAATTTTATGTGGTGCCTTTGGAAAGCAAGAAACGACTATCTTTTTGACAGGAAGAAGGCTCTCCCTCACCACAATAGTAGGAAAAAGCCAAGTAGCCGTGTTCCAAAAACTTGGTTACCGGCGCAGATCCTAGACGCCGGCAGTATAACACCAGTGATAAGTCTCACTAGCGGCGTTTGCTTCCAACGTCGGCGCTAATGTTTTACTATAGGCATGTGTGGGCCACGCCTGAGATAAATATGTTATTGTTGGCGTCGGACATACGTCAACACTATCCAGAGTGTTGGTATTAAAAACTGTGTTGCATCACATTACATTACAAAAATGCATTGCATATGAAATCACATGATATTACCTAACTACATTATAGATGAAATGACATTATATTACCTAATTAAAGGCTATTACCTATGAAATCTCATTACATTACATAATTCCATTGCACTATATATAATCTAGCGCGTTTGCGGTAGTTGGATACCACAATGACCAGTGTGTGGCGCACTCCAGATTAGAAGATCTGCCATACGGAAGAGTCTTGAAAGTGAAACTAATCCCCGTGTGGTTTTGGTAATTCATAACAACATATATATCTCATTGAACTAATAGCCTTTCAAGTCATAGAATTCAGGAAGTTCAATGATTGGCATGGCAAGGACTAGTGATTGTGGACCCCTCAAAATGCTAAGGACATGGATTGGCAAAAGCTCAAGACTCTACATTTTTGGTTAAGTGATCCAACATCATAATGAGTCCATAGGAAAGCCAATACTATTAAAAGGGGATGAGGTTTTGATAATGATCAGTTTGCTCAAGTGCTTAGTGACATTGCTCCAAAACCCCCAGCCACTTTCTCTATCCAAATCTGTCCAAAACGCTACATTCCAACTCGGTCCCACCAAAACATACCTATCCGGACCCACCGAGTTCATCTGGACACTGCCATAGCCAAACCCTAACAAATCAGAGTCATCGATATGGTTCTCGGTCCCACCAGGATGGCTTGCCAACTCTCTGTAACTTGTTGCAATTATTTCGGTCTTATCGAGTTTTGCAGCCGGTCCCACCGAGATGGCTTGCCAAACCTTCTGTAACCTGTTGCAATTATTTCGGCCTTACCGAGTTTTGCAATTGGTGCTACCGAGATGGCTTGCCAACCTTTCTGTTGCCTTATTGATTCACTTTGATTCTACTGAGTTGATGCAATCGGTTCCATCGAAATGAGGTTTGCCTTTGCCATTCCACATCGGTCCCTCCGAGATGTGTCCAGTCGATCACACCGACACTCCCAACGTTCATATCTTTTACACAGGTCAGTGCCACCGAGAATTATGATCGATGCCACCGAGTTGAGTCAAAGGTGTGTAATGGTTGTATTTTCTGTGGAGGCTATATATCCCCCTCCACCCCCTCTTACTTAGTAAGAGAGCCATCAGAATGTGCCTACACTTCCACTACTCATTTTCTTAGAGGGAACCACCTACTCATGTGTTGAAATCAAGAGATTCCATCCCTACCACTTGAACCTTGATTTCTAGCCTATCCCAAGTTGCTTTCCACTAAAATCCTTCTTCCACCATAGCCAAATCTGTGTGTGTGAGAGAGAGTTGAGTGTTGGGGAGACTATCATTTGAAGCACAAGAGCAAGGAATTCATCATCATCACACCATCTATTATCTTTTGGTGAGTGGTGTCTCCTAGATTGGTTAGGTGTCTCTTGGGAGCCTCCGACATGATGCGGAGTTGAACCAAGAAGATTTTAGGGGCAAGGAGATCGCCTACTTCGTGAAGATCTATGCGAGTGAGGCAAGTCCTTCGTGGACGATAGCCATGGTGGGATAGACAAGGTTGCTTCTTCATGGACCCTTTGTGAGTGGAGCCCTTCGTGGACTCGCGCAACCGTTACCCTTCGCGGGTTGAAGTCTCCATCAACGTGGATGTACGATAGCACCATCTATCGGAACCACGCCAAAAATCTTCATGTCCCCATTGTGTTTGCCTTCTCCAAACCCTTCCTTTAGTTACATGTGCAACGTCTTACTTTCCGTTGGTATACTCTTAGAATTGCATGTGTAGGGTGTTGCTTGACTTTCTAGATTTGCTAAAATCTTCCCATAACTAAAATTGGGAAAAGGTTAGGTTTTACTTGGTCAAGTAGTCTAATCAGCCCCCTCTAGACATACTTTCGGTTCTACAAGTGGTAGCAGAGCTTCGGTCTCCATAGCCTTGGTTTCCATTGCTTTGGTCTCCATAGCATTGGTTTCAGAACCTAGGAGAGTATGGCGTCCATATTTGATGGTACAAATTTTGCCAGTTGGAAGCATAAGATGAAAATGCATATTCTTGGTCATAACCCCGCTGTTTGAGCTGCTGTTCATATTGGCTTGCAAGGTGAATTCTTTGAGGATGGTAGAGAATCAGATCGTGAAGCAACCACAGAACAATTGAATATGTTGCAATACAATGCTCAAGCTTGTGATATTCTCTTCAATGGTATGTGCCCCGAGGAGTTCAACAAAATCAGCTGCCTTGAGAATGCAAAGGAAATTTGGGACACTTTGGTTGATATGAACGAAGGTACCGAGTCCATCAAGGAATCCAAGTTGGATGTGCTTCAAAATCAAATTGACAAGTTCAAGATGAAGGATGGTGAAGGAGTCGTTGAAATGTACTCTAGGCTTGCTCTCATTACAAATGAGGTTGCCGGCTTAGGAAGTTAAGAGATGGCCGACAAGTTCATCATCAAGAAGATCCTTAGAGCCTTGGATGGAACATATGATACCGTGTGCACATTGATCCAAATGATGCCCAATTACAAAGATCTGAAGCCCACAGAAGTCATTGGAAGAACTGTTGCTCATGAGATGTCACTCAAGGAGAAGGAGGAGCTCCACAACAAGTCAAGTGGTGCATAAAAGCTTCAAGTGATGCTCCTACAACATCAAGTGACAAGCTAGTCTCCAATTAGGAAATAAGTCTAATGGTGAAGAAGTTCAACAAATTCTACAAGAGTCAAAGCAAAGATAGAAGCTCCAAGTCAAGGTCCTACAATGAGAAAAGATCTTCTAGTCGTGACCGTAATTGCTACAACTGTGGAAGACTCGGACACTATTCCAATGAGTGTACGACACCTCACAAGAAAAGAGAAGACTCGCCTAGGAGGAAGAGTAGAAGAGATGAATCACCTCATAGAGAGAAGGAGTAGATATGATCATTATTAACAAAGACCCTCTCGAAGAAGCAAGGATTCAGAAAGGAAACAGAAGTCATCAAATAGCTACACAAGAAGAAGGCATCAAGCTCATGTTGGTGAATGGGTTTTCGGCTCCGACTTCGACACCCACTCCGAGAGAAGTTATCACTCCGAATCCGACTATACTCAAGATCAAGGTGTTTCCGGACTTGCTCTAGTATCATCCAACTCCCACGACATATTGAAGGAATTGGAAGATGCTTCATGGCTAAAGGCCCCAAGGTATCACACCCTGAGTATCTTGATTTCAATAGTGATGAGGATGATTTGCTAGGTGACAAAACTAGTGATGTGAGCTATAATGAACTTGCTATTAATCATGCTAATCAAGATGAAATGAATGACAATGATAAGAAGGAGGTTGAGAGTCTAACTAAAGAACTAAACACTCTTAAGTTAGCTCATGAAACAACTCAAGAAGATCATAGAGAGATCATAAGAACTCATGAGAAGCTACGCTTCGAGAAGCTAAATTTAGAGCAAGAGCACGAGTTTCTAAAAGCAATCAATGCTGCTCTTTGAAAGAAGAGTTCTTCTTACATTGCCAAACGTCTCCTCTTGTCTACTTACATGCCACAAGGTAAATCTAGTAACAAGAGTAAGAAAGGTTCTTCGTCTAGTAGTAACAATAATAATGCTAAATCCAATATTGTTGCTTCTAGTAGTTCTCTTGACTCCACTAATGATTCTCTTAGTCAAGTTACACTTGAGCAAGAAAATAGCTTATTGAAGGGAATTATAGAGAGAGGTGTTTACAAGAGTCTTGCCAGGAGTAAGAAATTTGAGGAAATTGTACACAAGCAAGGAAGGTACCAGAAGAATCAAGGTGTTGGTTTTGAACGAAAGTTGAATGCCAATGGAGTTGAGTGGGAACAAGATCAATACCCCAAGACAAAGTTTGTTCCTCAGCAAGAGAAGTATGACCCACTTCTTTTGAGGGGACACAAGCTCAAGATGATCTTCCACCACAAGATCCCAAGCTAAAAGGCAAGGAAAAGCTTCAAGAAGAGATTGATTCATTTGAAGAAGCACCTCAAGCCTTGGTCAAGTGGGTCCCCAAGACTTCATCAAGTTCTAATTCATCAAGTTCCACTACAACTCCAAGGATTCCTATCAAGTTGATATGGGTTCCAAAGAAGAAGAACTAGAGAGTTCTCGAGGGTGACTCCGCCAACAAGCTTCACTCATATTCATTTTGGCGAGAACTTGTGCAACCAACTTCAACATCTTGCACTAGTTCATGGAGTCACAAACCCTATTGTTGGTAAGACAAGGGACAAGGTACCTCAATGCATTCATGGACATCATCATATGTGCATTTCACTCTATGTGTATGGATATCCTTGTATGTTCCTTGTGGGACTAACCCATGTAGGTATTGAAAGTGCAAAATTCCAAAGGATTGCTCCCAACTCTTGATGGACTACATCAACATTGAGCATCCACATCTTCACTATCTATATGAAGTCATCATCGACAAAACCCAAGGTTAGTTCATCCCTGTTTGGGGGGGGGGATATCACATCTAGGGGGATCTTTGCTCTAAGACTTGAGCTAAAGCAACTCTAATGGCGTGAACACATTAATGCTTTATGTAAAAGTGGCAATCCCACTTGTGCTTAAACGACGAGTATGACCTATGATCAAATGTTCTCACTTGACTCCTAAGTCAATATACTCATATATAGATGACCTAGTCATCGCAAATTGCTTGATAGATTCTAGAATTGGTTGTGCATGTTTGACACATATTTTATTTGCTATCTTATTGTGTGAACATGTTGGTATGCATGTTTTCTTCATTCGAGGACATCCATTTGTTGTTTTGTTTGTCTTGGTTTTTCTGGCCAAGTGGATGTACAAGAATTCCTAAGCACCTCCTCTAGATATCTATTCTTTCTTTTCTCAAATTCTATTCTTGCTATATCACAAAAAATTGAACAAGTCTTTCTCAGACCCTCCAGGTGAGGCGCACTTGGAGTCACTGATTTGGGAAGGACTGGAATCCAAAACCTTCTACATGTTTTTGGTTGGACCAATTCACTCATACTCGGTCAAACCTAAATCATTTAGATTGATCTAATTTTCCTTCTCGGTGTCCCCGAGTTGAATCATTTCGGAGTCACCGATGTTCTATACCGCTAGCAGTTACACATATCGGCGCCACCGAGTTGTTTCACTCGGAGCCACCGACAACACACGTCCTGTACGTTGAATTTTTTTTCAAACATCACATTACCACACCCCATTGTTGTTGTCGCCCTGGTCTCCGGATCGTCGTCTTCGTCTCCAGTGCGCCCTTGCCGCCAGACTCCGTCGCCATCGACGACAATCTTATCCGTCGTTGCCGCCGTAGAGAATCTCCACCAAGTTAGGGTGAGATTCGACCCCCTTCGTGTTCTAAATTCCGATTCAATTCTCAGATGGATTGCCATTACTCTTGCCACAGATTGCACTATTCATTTCTAGTATAAATTTGGTGGATTAGATTCGAGTAAAAAATTTAGGTTTAGGTTTGCGCAGAATGCATCTCGGACCGACCAATTTGAAATTCTCGGAGTCACCGATTTGGCTTTAGCCATTGCACTAGTACATCTCAGTGCCATTGAGTTGTACTAATCGGTGAGTCCAAAAGTAAAGTTTCAGTGAAACCCTAGCATATCGGGGACACTGAGCCACATATCGGTATGACTGAAACTGTGTGCCATGTTTACTTTAAGTCGGTATCACCGAGATTATCAACTCGGCTGATCCGAAATGCCTTGTGTGAAAACTTGAAACTAAGATTTAAACCTAATTTTCTTAAAAACGATCTGCTTCTTGTGATGATTCATCTACTCTGCCCATACCCAACTATTCAAAGGGTTAGCTTGCAAGATGTCAGATGCCAGTGACAGTCAGAATGCCTCAGAAGAAAATGTTGACCTAAGTGAAGTGTCACGCCCAAGATGCGACCCTATCCTAAAGGAACTCGAAGGTCCCACCAAGGATAGAAGCGAATCTTGAAGACGCTTTTGCAAGGTGGATATCATTACATCAACATTACATAATAGATAGGGATACATACAAAAGGCATACAATGCCACATGAATACAACATCATCTCACAAGAGATCAACATCCGACTACGGATGGAACACAAACAGAAGCTCAAACAACATCCATCCTGCTAGCCTAGGCTGCCGACCTGGAACCTATCCCCTGATCGAAGAAGAAACAGAAGACGAACTCCAAAATAAGCAAACATCGCTCTCGCGTCAAGATCATCGCAAAACCTGTACCTGCAACTGTTGTTGTAGTAATCTCTGAGCCACGAGGACTCAGCAATCCCATTACCATGGGTATCAAGACTAGCAAAGCTTAATGGGAAAGGAAGGGGTAAAGTGGTGAGGTTGCAGCAGCGACTAAGCATGTATGGTGGCTAACCAACGCAAATGAGAGCGAGAAGAGAAACAAGCGGAACGGTCATCTACTAGCAATGATCAAGAAGTGATCCTGTAATCCTACTTACGTCAAACATAACCCAGAAACCGTGTTCACTTCCCGGACTCCGCCGAGAAGTGACCATCACGGCTACACACACGGTTGATGCATTTTAATTCGGATCTGGTGTCAAGTTATCTACAACCGGACATTAACAAATTCCCATCTTCCACATAACCGCGGGCACGGCTCTCGAAAGTTTAAACCCTGCAGGGGTGTCCCAACTTAGCCCATGATAAGCTCTCGCAATCAACGAAGGAATAGACCTTCTCCCAGGAAGACCCGATCAGTCTCGGAATCCCGGTTTACAAGACATTTCGACAATGGTAAAATAAGACCAGCAAAGCCGCCCGATGCGCCGACAATCCCGATAGGAGCTGCGCATATCTCGTTCTCAGGGCACACTGGATGAGCAAGACGTCGGGTTGGCATAGACCCTGGTTGCCCAGGGGGCGCCGGACATCGCTCGGTTTGGACCAACACTTAGACAAGCATTGGCCCGGGGGGGCTAAAATAAAGATGACCCTTGGGTTAATTACTCCCAAGGGAAAAGTAGGTGGTGGTGAGGCAAATGGTAAAACCAAGGTCGGGCCTTGCTAGACAAGTTTTATTCAAAGCGAACTGTCAGGGGGGTCCCATAAATCACCCGACCGCGTTAGGAACGCAAAAATCCGGGAACATAACACCGGTATGACGGAAACTAGGGCGGCAAGAGTGGAACAAAACACCAGGCATAAGGCCGAGCCTTCCACCCTTTACCAAGTATATAGATGCATTAATAATATAAGAGACATTATGATATCCCAACATAAACCCTGTCCACCATGGAGCAATCTTCAAATTCGCCTGCTGCTAGCAACGCTATAAGAGGGGCTGAGCAAAGCGGTAACATATCCAAACAATGGTTTGCTAGGAATGGTGTCAAAGGTTAGAGGTTCATGGCAATTTGGGAGGCTTGAAGAGCAAATGATAGGTAATGCAGCATAGCGATAGAATGAAGCAACTAGCATAGCAATGATAGTAGTGAGATCCAAGGTGACGGTCATCTTGCCTGAAATCCCGCAAGGAATAAGAATGAGTCCATGAAGAAGATGAACGGATGAAGCCGAACCAATCGTAGACGAACGAATCCTCACGATCGCAACGAAACAGGAACTAACAAGAAGAAGCACACAACATAGGTAAACACACCACACATGAACAAGGCATGATGCACAACAAGCATGATGCATGACCAAGCTACATGAAGCTACTCATGGCAAGATATGATGCAAACAAGAACAACACATCAAGGTAAGTTTAAATGAGGCCGGGAACAACATATAACAATTCCGGTAAGTCCTCATATGCAAATTTCGAAATTGGTCCAGAACTGAATAAACCTTATGTTCAAGTTGTTAAACAGCAAGTTAAGATGCACCAAGATGATCTACACGAAATTCTAGTCAAGTTACATATAAAGTTCATTAGATTCGGAGCTACGGCCTAGGAGATATGAGCAAAACAAGTTAAACATGGCATTGATGCTAAATGCATACAAACATCAAGCAAACACCTCAAAACAAGGATGCAACATGATAATATGAAACTACATGCAAAATCAAGCAAGTTCCATATAGAGCACACTCAAAACGGAGCAACGGTTCAACACATGCACACTATACAAGTCATAGCAACAATCTGTCCATAACAACAACTAGGCATATTGCAAGCATCAAAACAATAAGCTACAGCACCCCAACATAATAACAAAAGGCTTGGGCATGAAGCACAGGTAAAGCATAAGAAAACATGAACACTGAGCTATCTCCAGAAATCACTAGAACATGCTCAAAATGACATGGTAAGATTGCAAATAATAACAGTTTCAGACTTTGCAGAAATAACATCAGGAAGCAATCTTTAGAACTATCAAACAACATGTTGCAGGAAGCTATCATGGCAAACAAAGGAATGTCATGAATCTACTAATTGCATAGAACAACATTCCCTTACTGACCATGAGCCAAAAGGGAGCAGAAAATATGATGGCACCCATGTAAACATGGCAAGTTATATAACAGATTCGTACGTGGCAGGAACAACAATAAGTAGGCATGTTGGTGAGCTTGAACCACTCACCATAGAGCAATACATGGCATGGCAAGGCAACCAACAGTAAGAAGGCATGTTTATGAAGCTAAGCATGGCAATAGCAAGGTCATAGGGTGCATGGATCACTAGGAAAACACAAGGAAACAATTGAACTTAATGTTAAGAGGCTAATAGCAACATTATCAAGCAACTTTGGAGCAAGATTACAACAAGCTACAGCAACTTATAAATGCAACCAAGGGCATGAATGGATAAAGCATGACCTGTAGATCAAAACATGTTTATAGGACATCTCTAGATTATGCACGAAATGACTAGTAGGAGCATGTTAACATAGCAACAAAATATAACAGAATCTGTCAGGAAAACAGCAACAGCAACTACCCTACTTAACAAGCTTGGTTCACTCAGCACGCAACTCACAAAAATACATGGGTTGCACCTCTGGAAAGATGACATAGCATAGATCAAAACACATGTAGAGCTCATACTCATAGGATGCACACATCAATCATGGCAAAAATGACAAATGAGCAAGTTATAACAGTTTCAGCAGATTAACATCAACATGCACTCTTCCAACAGCATTTCGGGCATCAGGATGACCTCAAATGAGAATGATGCAATGAGATGAAATGAAGTACTCGTCGAGGCGAACAATTTAACATATTATACGTATGAAACGGAGCTACGGATGCAGAGATACATCATGATGAATATGGCATGATAATGTAAGAATATACGGGACTTAGTGGAATTTATACCTCCGGATCTGGGGTTGACCCGGGCGCGGATTACGAGGCTCGCCGGAGTGGACTCGGGGACGGCCGGAGACGGGCGGGGAGGACGGATCCGGTGAGGAGGAAGCCGGTGGGGGCGCGGGACGGGGCCGGGAAGGTCGGGGGCGGCCGGATCCGGTCCGGCCCGACCGGATCCGCGGCAAGGCGGCACGGCAGCCGGCGACGCGGGGCGGCGGAGGGGCGGCGCGGGGCGCGGCTCCGGCGGAGGAGGCCGGGAGCCGAGGCGGCGGCGGGCAGGGAGGTGAGGTCGGGCGCGCGGGCCGGGAGGCGGGGAGGCGGCGCGGCGAAGACGGCGCCGGCGGGGGCCGCGCCGAGGCTGGCAGCGGCTGGCAGCGAGGTTGCCCGGCGGCGGAGGAGGCGGGCGGCCGCGCCGGCGGTCGGGGCGCGGCGGCGCTCTGGCGGCGCGAGCGCGCGGGGCGGCGGAGCGGGCGCGGGCCGCGTGGGCCGGGGACGGGCTCGGCGGGTCGGCGGCGCGCGCGGTGACCGGGAGGCCACGTGGCGCTTCCTGGTTCGCTGAGGGCGGCGGCGCGGACATGTCCGGTCCGATCCGGACATGTCCGGCGGCGGAGAGGGAGCGGGGCTAGGGTTAGGGGGGATTTTCATCTGCGAATTTGGAAGGGGGAGGCATATTTATAGGTAGAGGGAGCTAGGAGAGTCCAAATGAGGAGCGGTTTTCGGCCATGCGATCGTGATCGAACGACCGAGAGCATGGAGGGGAGATAGATGGGTTTTGGGCCACTTTGGAAGGGGTGTTGGGCTGCACACAAAAGAGGCTTTACGGTTACCCGGTTAACCGTTGGAGTATCAAACGACCTCCAAATGGCACGAAACTTGACAGTCGGTCTACCGGTGCTATACCAAGGCCGCTTGGCAAACCTCGGGCCATTCCGAGAACGTTTAACACCCGCACAAGAGAAGAGGCAAAAGGGGACGCCGGATGACATAGGAGCGCCAGATTGCAAAACGGACAATGGGGAAAATGCTCGGATGCATGAAACGAACATGTATGCAAAATGAAATGCACATGATGACATGATATGAAATGCATATGATGACAAGGCAAAATGCAACACGCAAGCAAATGACATGGCAACAACGATGAATAACTGGCGGACACCTGGCACAACGAATCCGGGGCGTTACAACACTCCTCCACTAACAAGAGATCTCGTCCCGAGATCTTAGGACCGAGACGGAAGGGAAAAGGGATGAGGTGAAACAAGAACTCAAGAGAAGAAGCAAAGAATCGAGAGCACTCGAGAATAAGAGAGGAACAACGAGAATGACGAGGATCCAAAGCTCACGGAATCAGATAGACTCTGAAACCAGCTCGTTCTAACCGAGTGGTTAGAATGAGAAAAGAAACGGATAAGACTAAAAGAATTTAGGCAGCACTCCGGCTAAAAATGAAAGGAAAAGAACACGAGCTTGAGAGGATGGAATGATACTTGATGAAGACATCACACAAAAACTCCGGAAAGAATGGAAATAGTTGAAAGAAAAGAACTTAGAGGGAAGGATTGAAAGGAGTTGTTGAGAAAATCAACAACGGAAAGGATAAGCTCGTCGTGGACTTATGGATAACATCTCAAAATTATGAGGTGATCTCCGACCACAAGCGGAAATGATTGGATAGCTGAGAAAAACGAAGAGATGCAGAACTCCACTTCAAAAGAATACGAAGAATTAATTGCACTTCGAGATGCGAGAAGAAAAGATACTAGAACTCCTTGAACAAGAATCTTGATGAACTCTTGAAAGAATGAATTAAATCATGAAGAACCACCACGAAGAACTCCGGTGACAAAGGATGATGAGATAGAAAGAAGGATGAAAGAATAAGATGAGCATTGCAATGGTTTAGATGAAGGTTCCGACGAGATGGCCGAGGAAATTTGAACTCCGGAAAAGAAAAGATGAAACACTTGGAACTAGAATTTATTCATCAAGAACAAACTCTAAAGGAAAGGATTAATCACTTGGATGAAATAATAATAAGATTTATTGTATGCTTATCCTTTATCAAATTAAATTGATGACAAGCAATGGATTTGCATACTACTTATTCTTCTTGAAAAAGGATTGAGAAGTGACATATCGCAAACTTGAGAAGGTCTTCATGAACCACCGGTAGAATTGGAAAGAATGAATGGATTAAAAAGATAATCAAGGAAAACGAATCTGAAAGAACCACCGTGAGAATTTGGAAATGACTGATGAAAGAGAATGAATCGCCGGGAAGAATTAGAAGAACCAATATGCTAGAGGGGATTTAGATACAAGAGAACGGGAAGAACTCGATCTGATTAAAGAGCGCTTGAATGAAGCACCGGGATAAATAGAAAACGATAACTGAAATGTGAGGACGTAGAATTCTTCTGGAATGCTGGCCTCCGGTGAAAAGAAATGGAAAAACAACTCCTGACATACTCCGGATGGATGAAAGAATATCTGACAAATGGAATAATTCAAGAGGATAGCATGAAGCTTGAACCACGAATCTTCGAAAGAACGGGCAAGATTTAGAGGAAAAGCTCTTCTTCGGTCTCCAAATGATGACGAGAAAACACCACCAAAATTACTGAGATACTCCGGGAGATTGAAAAACGAAGAGGTTAAGCCAACAATGAAAAGAATATGAACGAGATCTTGGAGTTGCTTGTGACTGATGAACTCCATTCTTACGTCACACTTGAAAAGAATTGAGAATAACTCCGGGGAATTAGAAGAGTCAGGTAAGATCCTGGGAAAAGACCTGTGGGTTAGGGCCCACTGAAGAGATAACACCGTTGGAAAGGATTGTAGAACAGATAGATGATGCACCGGAACAATTGAAATATTTGAATGAGGTGACAACCTCGAATTAATTGGAACACAGACGAATCTCCTAAGATGTCTTCCGAACTCCAGAAAGATAAACTGGCGAGAGGCGAACGAGCAAGGAAAACACTTGAGCCAAGGGAAAAGAATATGATCAACCCGAAAAAAATGGAATTGAATCCACCGGAAAAGAAAAGAGATGAAGAATGTCAAACGAGACGAGAATTCACCGGTTGAGATAATTGAGGGAAGACCGAAGAGGTTCTGCACGAATGAAATTGATGCTCGAAAGAGACTCAGACTCCGGGAAGAAGAGGGTGGGAGGGCGGGAAAAACAAAGGCAGATGGAAGGGGAATCGACGAATATCTTGAAGAGAAAACACCGGTTGAAATCATTGAGGAAGGAATGCAAAGACTTCGCACGAGTAGGAAGGATACTGGATTACAGACTCCGGCTCCGAGAAGGAAAAAGGGGAGGGCGGGTGGGAAAATAAAACAACTGAGGATGGAAAAACAACTTCGATCGAAAAGAGCTGAGGATTGATCTCCCAAAGAGAGAGAGGTTCGAATCAGCTTGACGAGGAAGGCACCGGATAAAAGAGCTGGGGAACAACGATCGGAAAAACCAATTGTGTGATCCTAAAGAAAATTTTGAAGGGGAAGAGAAGTAATTCAAAACACCTACGTTAAGATTCCTCACCAGAGCGACGAAGGGGCTGAGGAGTAAAAAGAATTCCTACTCTCCGATATAACTAGACTCAGAAAACAGTTTTCATCTAGACTCAACAACGGCCAAACTACACGATCAATCAAGGGGGGCTCCTAGGGTCGGTCGAGGCTCTGATACCAACTTGTCACGCCCAAGATGCGACCCTATCCTAAAGGAACTCGAAGGTCCCACCAAGGATAGAAGCGCATCTTGAAGACACTTTTGCAAGGTGGATATCATTACATCAACATTACATAATAGATAGGGATACATACAAAAGGCATACAATGCCACATGAATACAACATCATCTCACAAGAGATCAACATCCGACTACGGATGGAACACAAACAGAAGCTCAAACGACATCCACCCTGCTAGCCTAGGCTGCCGACCTGGAACCTATCCCCTGATCGAAGAAGAAACAGAAGACGAACTCCAAAATAAGCAAACATCGCTCTCGCATCAAGATCATCGCAAAACCTGTACCTGCAACTGTTGTTGTAGTAATCTCTGAGCCACGAGGACTCAGCAATCCCATTACCATGGGTATCAAGACTAGCAAAGCTTAATGGGAAAGGAAGGGGTAAAGTGGTGAGGTTGCAGCAGCGACTAAGCATGTATGGTGGCTAACCAACGCAAATGAGAGCGAGAAGAGAAACAAGCGGAACGGTCGTCTACTAGCAACGATCAAGAAGTGATCCTGTACTCCTACTTACGTCAAACATAACCCAGAAACCGTGTTCACTTCCCGGACTCCGCCGAGAAGTGACCATCACGGCTACACACACGGTTGATGCATTTTAATTCGGATCTGGTGTCAAATTATCTACAACCGGACATTAACAAATTCCCATCTGCCTCATAACCGCGAGCACGGCTCTCGAAAGTTTAAACCCTGCAGGGGTGTCCCAACTTAGCCCATGACAAGCTCTCGCGATCAACGAAGGAATAGACCTTTTCCCAGGAAGACCCGATCAGTCTCGGAATCCCGGTTTACAAGACATTTCGACAATGGTAAAACAAGAGCAGCAAAGCTGCCCGATGCACCGACAATCCCGATAGGAGCTGCGCATATCTCGTTCTCAGGGCACACTGGATGAGCAAGACGTCGGGTTTGCATAGACCCTGGTTGCCCAGGGGGCGCCGGACATCGCTCGGTTTGGACCAACACTTAGACAAGCATTGGCCCGGGGGGGCTAAAATAAAGATGACCCTTGGGTTAATTACTCCCAAGGGAAAAGTAGGTGGTGGTGAGGCAAATGGTTAAACCAAGGTTGGGCCTTGCTGGACAAGTTTTATTCAAAGCGAACTGTCAGGGGGTCCCATAAATCACCCGACCGCGTTAGGAACGCAAAAATCCGGGAACATAACACCGGTATGACGGAAACTAGGGCGGCAAGAGTGGAACAAAACACCAGGCATAAGGCCGAGCCTTCCACCCTTTACCAAGTATATAGATGCATTAATAATATAAGAGATATTGTGATATCCCAACATAAACCCTGTCCACCATGGAGCAATCTTCAACTTCGCCTGCAGCTAGCAACGCCATAAGAGGGGCTGAGCAAAGCGGTAACATGGCCAAACAATGGTTTGCTAGGAATGGTGTCAAAGGTTAGAGGTTCATGGCAATTTGGGAGGCTTGAAGAGCAAATGATAGGTAACATAGCATAGCGATAGAACGAAGCAACTAGCATAGCAATGATAGTAGTGAGATCCAAGGTGACGGTCATCTTGCCTGAAATCCCGCAAGGAGGAAGAACGAGTCCATGAAGAAGATGAACGGATGAAGCCGAACCAATCGTAGACGAACGAATCCCCATGATCGCAACGAAATAGGAACTAACAAGAAGAAGCACACAACATAGGTAAACACACCACACATGAACAAGGCATGATGCACAACAAGCATGATGCATGACCAAGCTACATGAAGCTACTCATGGCAAGAGATGATGCAAACAAGAACAACACATCAAGGCAAGTTTAAATGAGGCCGGAAACAACATATAACAATTCCGGTAAGTCCTCATATGCAAATTTCGAAATTGGTCCAGAACTGAATAAACCTTATGTTCAAGTTGTTAAACAGCAAGTTAAGATGCACCAAGATGATCTACACGAAATTCTAGTCAAGTTACATATAAAGTTCATTAGATTCGGAGCTACGGCCTAGGAGATATGAGCAAAACAAGTTAAACATGACATTGATGCTAAATGCATACAAACATCAAGCAAACACCTCAAAACAAGGATGCAACATGATAATATGAAACTGCATGCAAAATCAAGCAAGTTTCATATAGAGCACACTCAAAACGGAGCAACGGTTCAACACATGCACACTATACAAGTCATAGCAACAATCTGTCCATAACAGCAACTAGGCATATTGCAAGCATCAAAACAATATGCTATAGAACCCCAACATAATAACAAAAGGCTTGGGCATGAACCACAGGTAAAGCATAAAAAACATGAACACTGAGCTATCTCCAGAAATCACTAGAACATGCTCAAAATGACATGGTAAGATTGCAAATAATAACAGTTTCAGACTTTGCAGAAATAACATCAGGAAGCAATGTTTAGAGCTATCAAACAACATGTTGCAGGAAGCTATCATGGCAAACAAAGGCATGGCATGAATCTACTAATTGCATAGAACAACATTCCCTTACTGACCATGAGCCAAAAGGGCACAGAAAATATGATGGCACCCATGTAAACATGGCAAGTTATATAACAGATTCGTACATGGCAGGAACAACAATAAGTAGGCATGTTGGTGAGATTGAACCACTCACCACAGAGCAATACATGGCATGGCAAGGCAACCAACAGTAAGAAGGCATGTTTATGAAGCTAAGCATGGCAATAGCAAGGTCATAGGGTGCATGGATCACTAGGAAAACACAAGGAAACAATTGAACTTAATGTTAAGAGGCTGATAGCAACATTATCAAGTAACTTTGGAGCAAGATTACAACAAGCTACAACAACCTATAAATGCAACCAAGGGCATGAATGGATAAATCATGACATGTAGATCAAAACATGTTTATAGGACATCTCCAGATTATGCACGAAATGACTAGTACGAGCATGTTAACATAGCAACAAAATATAACAGAATCTGTCAGGAAAACAACAACAACAACTAACCTACTTAACAAGCTTGGTTCACTCAGCACACAACTCACAAAAATACATGGGTTGCACCTCTGGAAAGATGACATAGCATAGATCAAAACATATGTAGATCTCATACTCATAGGATGCACACATCAATCATGGCAAAAAATGACAAATGAGCAAGTTATAACAGTTTCAGCAGATTAACATCAACATGCACTCTTCCAACAGCATTTGGGGCATCAAGATGACCTCAAATGAGAATGATGCAATGAGATGAAATGAAGTACTCGTCGAGGCGAACAATTTAACATATTATACGCACGAAACGGAGCTACGGATGCAGAGATACATCATGATGAATATGGCATGATAATGTAAGAATATACGGGACTTAGTGGAATTTATACCTCCGGATCTGGGGTTGACCCGGGCGCGGATTACGAGGCTCGCCGGAGTGGACTCGGGGACGGACGGAGACGGGAGGGGAGGACGGATCCGGTGAGGAGGAAGCCGGTGGGGGCGTGGGACGGGGCCGGGTAGGTCGGGGGCGGCCGGATCCGGTCCGGCCCGACCGGATCCGCGGCAAGGTGGCACGGCAGCCGGCGAGGCGGCGCGGCGGAGGGGCGGCGCGGGGCGCGGCTCCGGCGGAGGAGGCCGGGAGCCGAGGCGGCGGCGGGCAGGGAGGCGAGGTCGGGCGCGCGGGCCGGGAGGCGGGGAGGCGGCGCAGCGAAGACGGCGCCGGCGGGGGCCGCGCCGAGGCTGGCGGCGGCCGGCGGCGAGGTTGCCCGGCGGCGGAGGAGGCGGGCGGCCGCGCCGGCGGGCGGGGCGCGGTGGCGCTCGGGCGGCACGAGCGCACAGGGCGGCGGAGCGGGCGCGGGCTGCGCGGGCCGGGGACGGGCTCGGCGGGCCGGCGGCGCGCGCGGTGGCAAGGAGGCCACGTGGCGCTTCCTGGTTCGCTGAGGGCGGCGGCGCGGACATGTCTGGTCCGATCCGGACGTGTCCGGCAGCGGAGAGGGAGCGGGGCCAGGGTTAGGGGCGATTTTCATCCCCGAATTTTGAAGGGGGAGGCATATTTATAGGTAGAGGGAGCTAGGAGAGTCCAAATGTGGAGCGGTTTTCGGCCACGCGATCATGATCGAAAGACCGAGAGCATGGAGGGGAGATAGATGGGTTTTGGGCCACTTTGGAAGGGGTGTTGGGCTGCACACAAAAGAGGCTTTACGGTTACCCGGTTAACCGTTGGAGTATCAAACGACCTCCAAATGGCACGAAACTTGACAGTCGGTCTACCGGTGCTATACCAAGGCCGCTTGGCAAACCTCGGGCCATTCCGAGAACGTTTAACACCCGCACAAGAGAAGAGGCAAAAGGGGACGCCGGATGACATAGGAGCGCCGTATTGCAAAACGGACAACGGGGAAAATGCTCGGATGCATGAAACAAACATGTATGCAAAATGAAATGCACATGATGACATGATATGAAATGCATATGATGACATGGAAAAATGCAACACGCAAGCAAATGACATGGCAACAACGATGAATAACTGGCGGACACCTGGCGCAACGAATCCGGGGCGTTACATGAAGGCTCTAGTCCTGAAGGCAACTACTATATATGAGGGAGAAAGGAGTTCTCCAAAATTGCGTAAAGCTGCTACCAGGGCAAGGAGGAAGAGAACCTCGGATGATGAGGATTTTGTTGTTGAGGGAACAACATCAAAGAAGAAGAAAATAGTGCTTGCAGAGGAGTATGGCACAACTACTAGTACAAAACCTTCTGACAGCTCCAAGGATAGAACAATAGTGAGAAAGGTTCCTCAGTCCAAGAAGGACAAGATTGCTGAGGAGGAGCCACCAAAGAAAAAGAGAGTGAGAAAAGAGCCGGTTCAAGTGATCTTCAGACCTACCTCCATGAGGAGAGATGATATGCCTGAAGATGAAGAGGAAGAGCCAGCAACTAATCCACCTCCTGCCAAGTCTGAGAAACCTATGGAGATGCAATGAAAACTATTGCTACTTCCAAGTCTAAACCCAAAGTTTCAGCTGTCAATCCCAAGAGAACTACAAGAAATGTTTCTGCAAGTGAGAAGAACAAGGCCCCAGTGCCTGAAGCTATCAGGGCCGGTTTTCCGGGACATAATATCCCAACAAATGACCCTTGTGTCATCACCAGCCACAGGATTATTGTTTGCTGGTGGACACTTCCTTGATACAGAAATCCAAGCAGTTACAAGAATTTGAGTACAAGGCCATAAAGGTCCATTGAGTATAACAAGGATATCTAGTGGTGGATGACATGAGCGACTGGTGGATCTCCAACGTTGATGGGACTTCATTCCCACAGGAACAGCTGGCCTGGCTAACTTCTATCTCCCATGGGTGCTATCTCTGTTTTCCTAGGTTGCGGGGGTGTCTTCGCAGTGCTCCTCTTCCAATTGTGATCTGGCCAAGACAATAGCCAGGGACAAGCCACCGAGTACGTTTGAATGTACTCGCAAAAATCATGGACAAAAGATATAATAAAAGCAGGCAGAATGCATGCAATTAACTTTAAACATATTCAACAAGTTTAATGACATGGAAAGAGTTTTAGTGTAGTAGTGTAGAGTAATATAATTGCATACAAAATTGATACGTCTCCATCATATCTACTTTTCCAAACTCTTTTGCCATTGTTTTGGACTCTAATTTGCATGATTTGAATGGAACTAACCCGGACTGGCGCTGTTTTCAGCAGAATTGCTATGGTGTTATTTTTATGCAAAAATAAAAGTTCTCGGATTGACCAGAAAATTTACAGAGAATATTTTTGGAATTAATAAAAAATACCGACGTAAGAATTATCCAGAGGGGGGCCACCCAGCGGCCACAAGCCCTAGGGGCACGCCCTACATGCTTGTGGGCCCCCTGGAGCCCCTCCGACCTCAACTCCAACTGCATATAATCCTATTTGTGAGGACATTTCCCTACTTTGTGTTTTGGATGATGATGACAACCCTTTGTTGGTCTAATCTTGTGCTAAGTGCTTCAGGTTCTCGGTGATTAGGCTTGCATCGGTTAGCCATTCTCTCTGGAAGGAAAAGATCGAAGACGGTGTTTGTCTACGTGTTTATTTCTTTGGTCGTAGGAAACCTGTACTATTAAGAGGGAATCCACATCGGAACGTGTTGGGGGGATCATTGCACGTACACTTCTTTCCTCACCCACCTTTGCCTTCCTTGTTTTGTGAGGAAGACAACTCCCCTTCATTTTAAACTGTTGATGTGTACTCCCAGCGGTTGTACCACTGGCTCTTAGCACTAACCCAACCGCCACCCCAGGGGTGATACCCTGGGGTTGCACAGCGCAGTCATGACCAAGCGGTTGTACCACTGCCCCCGGGCGGTGGTACCTCCACCATGCTTAAACTTGACTGTGGTGTGTCATTGGCGGTTGTACCAGCCAATTACCGCTCAACAACCGGTCCGGTTTCTGTTTTGATGCGGTACTTGGGCGGTGGTGGCCCGGTTGTGCTCTGCACATCGATACCACCGGTGCCCTAAGCGGTTCTACCGCTTGGGACTTAGCCACCCAAGTGAGCAGGGCCAGGCGGTTGCACCGATGCTGTATCGCTCGATCACCGCACTCAGGGGTGTCACCCTACTGTTTCAAAGCGGTGGTTGAGCGGTGGCTGAGCGGTTGTTCCGGTTGTTCTCCACAACTGGTACTAGCGCCGGTCTGCCCGGTTGTACTGCTTGATAGGGTTTCTGCAGGTTACTTGTGAGTCCCGGTTGTACCGGGACGAGGAGCGGTTGTACCGCTACAGTGCTATTTTCGCAGTAATGGTTGGATTTTAGGCTTTTCTATATAAGGGTGGTTCTTCAACCTACCACACTATCTCTTGCCTCTCTCACTCCACTGTTAATGCCATTCAAGCTTTCTTGCCGGATCTCTCTCTCTAGCCACTCAAACTTGTTGATTTGCTAGGGACTGAAGGAGGAGACCTAGATCTACACTTCCACCAAAGGATATTTGATTCCCCCATACTTTCTTGTGTGGATTTTGTTACTCCTGGGTGTTTGAGCACCCTAGATTGTTGAGGTCACCTCGGAGCCACATTCCATTGTGGTGAAGCTCCGTGGTTTCGTTGGGAGCCTCCAATTCAGTTGTGGAGAGAGCCCTAACCTTCTTTGTAAAGGTTCGGTTGCCGCCTTCAAGGGCACCAATAGTGGAATCATGACATCTCGCATTGTGTGAGGGCGTGAGGAGAATACGGTTGCCCTAGTGGCTTCCTGGGGAGCATTGTGCCTCCACACCGCTCCAACGGAGACATACTTCCTCTCAAAGGGAAGGAACTTCGGTAACACATCCTCGTTTCCACCGGCTCCACTCTTGGTTATCTCTTACCTTTACTTGTGTGATACGTCTCCAACGTATCTATAATTTTTGAAGTATTCATGCTATTATATTATCTGTTTTGGATGTTTATGGGCTTTACTAAGCACTTTTATGTTATTTTTGGGACTAACCTATTAACCGGGGGCCCAGCCCAAATTGATGTTTTCTTGCCTATTTCAGTGTTTCTAAGAAAAGGAATATCAAACGGAGTCCAAACGGAATGAAACCTTCGGGAGAGTTATTTTTGGAACGGAAGCAATCCAGGAGACTTGGAGTGGATGTCATGGAAGCTTCGATGTGACCACGAGGGTCAGGGGTGCGCCCTACCCCCTGGGCGCGCCCCCACCCTCGTGGGCCCCTCGTGGCCCCTCTGATCGACTTGTTTCGCCTATATATGTCCATATACCCTAAAAACTTTGAGGAACACAATAGATCGGGAGTTCCGACGTCATAAGCCTCTGTAGCCACCAAAAGCCTCTCGGGAGCCCATTCCGGCACCCTGCCGGAGGGGGAACCCATCACCGGTGGCCATCTTCATCATCCCGACGCTCTCCATTACGAGGAGGGAGTAGTTCACCCTCGGGGCTGAGGGTATGTACCAGTAGCTATGTGTTTGATCTCTCTCTCTCGTGTTCTTGATTTGGCACGATCTTGATGTATCGCGAGCTTTGCTATTATAGTTGGATCTTATGATGTTTCTCCCCCTCTACTCTCTTGTAATGGATTGAGTTTTCCCTTTGAAGTTATCTTATCGGATTGAGTCTTGAAGGATTTGAGAACACTTGATGTATGTCTTGCATGTGCTTATCTGTGGTGACAATGGGATATTCATGCGATCTACTTGATGTATGTTTTGGTGATCAACTTGCGGGTTCAATGGCCTTGCGAACTTATGCATAGGGGTTGGCACATGTGTGTGTGCCTTGAATCTCCGGTAGAACTTCGGGGCACTCTTTGAAGTACTTTCTGTTTGTTTGAATAGATGAATCTAAGATTGTGTGATGCATATCGTATAATCATACCCACGGGTACTTGAGGTGACATTGGAGTATCTAGGTGACATTAGGGTTTTGGTTGATTTGTGTCCTAAGGTGTTATTCTAGTACGAACTCTATGATAGATCGAACGGAAAGAATAGCTTCGTGTTATTTTACTATGGACTCTTTAATATATCGATCAGAAAGGATAACTTTGAGGTGGTTTCGTACCCTACAATAATCTCTTCGTTTGTTCTCCGCTACTAGTGACTTTGGAGTGACTCTTTGTTGCATGTTGAGGGATAGTTATATGATCCAATTATGTTATTATTGTTGAGAGAACTTGCACTAGTGAAAGTATGAACCTTAGGCCTTGTTTCCTAGCATTGCAATACCGTTTGTGCTCACTTTTATCATTAGGTACCTTGCTGTTTTTATAATTTCAGATTACAAATACTCGTATCTATCATCCATATTGCACTTGTATCACCATCTCTTCGCCGAACTAGTGCACCTATACAATTTACCATTGTATTTGGTGTGTTGGGGACACAAGAGACTCTTTGTTATTTGGTTGCAGGGTTGTTTGAGAGAGACCATCTTCATCCTACGCCTCCCACAGATTGATAAACCTTAGGTCATCCACTTGAGGGAAATTTGCTACTGTCGTACAAACCTCTGCACTTGGAGGCCCAACAACGTCTACAAGAAGAAGGTTGTGTAGTAGACATCAAGGTTGTCAGTATGAACTCTTTGAATGTCCATAGTACTAATGATGATTGTACTAGTCATGATGAAAATGTCTCTTATAAGCATGTCAACTTTTGTGGAGTGCATAGAGTTTGCAAGTACACACCAAATAGGGAAGATAGATTTTGCAAGAGGCATAAGTATTTAGAAACTAAATGGTTGCAAGAGAGGCTAGATGTTTGTGCTGAAAATTTAAAATTTCTTTACCGTACTTGTGAACTTTGCAATGAACGTGGTCATTTAAATCTCCGATGCAAATTGTTTCATGATCGAATCATGTCCAAAAATTGTGATGACTTGATTTCCCTTGCACATCATAATGAACTTAGTCTGCTTTTGGGTTATGAAGAGATGAAATGTTTAACTAAGCATATTCCACAATATAACCTTGAGAAATTTCTTGATATTGATCTAGAGGAAATTTATATGTATTGTGCGGTGAATTGCATTGAAAATCCTTATATTGCCAATTACAAAAAGAAAAGAAAGCAAATAGAAGATTAAGATAATACCGATGAAAGGGAAGAGACTTCATAATATCCTCCTACTATTTCTTATGATGAATCAGGTAACGAGGAGGAGCTTTCTATTCAACCAATATCATTAATAAGGAGCTCAAAGAAGAGGGTTAAACCCACACATGATGTGAAGAAGAAAAAGAAAAGACGGAGAAGCAAAGGTAGAAAGGTATCCCTCCCAAATGATGTTGCTCCTCCTACTCATTGTGATGATGATAATTGCTATACTATTGGTGCTATCCATACTATTAATGATGAGAGTGATTATGCTTATGATATGAAAAGTTCCAAGCTTGGGGATGCTATGTTTGATGAGAATGACATGTTTGAGAATACATTTGCTGCAATTAATGTTTGTCCCAAGCTTGGGGATTCTAGGTTTAATGAAGATGATATTTTTAGCCTCCCAAGTTTTGATGAGCAAATTTATTATGATGATAGCATGCCTCCTACTTATGATGATTATTGTGATGAAACTTATGCTATAAAAAGTAGTGATGATTATACTTATAAAAATTGTCATGATTATGCTTACCCTTTTTCTGAACATTACTCTTTTAATGTGGAAACAATTTATAGTATTCGAGTCTCTTATGATACTCCTACTATTCATGAGAAGAAATTTGCTTATGTGGAGAGTAATAAAAATTCTATGCTTGTAGATCATGAAAAGAATGATTTATGTGCTGGTTATATTGTTGAATTTATTCATGATGCTACTGAAAATTATTATGAGGGAGGAATATATGCTTGTAGGAATTGCAATAATATCAAGTTTCCTCTTTATGTGCTTAAAATCATGAAGTTATGCTTGTTTTGCCTTCCTATGCTAGTTGATTATTGTTCCCATAAGTTATTTTCTCACAAAATCCCTATGCATAGGAAGTGGGTTAGACTTAAATGTTCTAGTCATATTCTTCATGACGCTCTCTTTATGTTTCAATTCTTATCTTTTATGCGAGCATCATTGAAATCATCATGCCTAGCTAAAAGGCATTAAAGAAAAGCGCTTGTTGGGAGACAACCCAGTATTTACCTTTACTATTTTTGTGTGTTCACATGATTATGATACTGTAGTAATCATGTTTTATAGCTTTTGTTTCAATAAAGTGCCAAGTAAGACCTTTAGGATAGCTTATGGTGATAGTTGTGTTGATCCTGCTGAAAATCAGAAACTTTTGCACCCAGTAAATTAGTTTTGATAATTCACAGAAACGAGATTTTTATCTGATTATTTTTGCTATGGATTTGTACACAAATGTATTAGGACTTCCTAATTTGGTAGATGTTTTTGAGTTCCAGAAGTATACGTTTGATACAGATTACTACAGACTGTTCTGTTTTTGACAGATTCTGTGTGTTGTTTGCTTATTTTGATGAATCCATGAGTAGTATCGGAGGGTATGAACCATAGAGAAGTTGGAATACAATAGATATTACACCAATATGAATTTATAATGAGTTCACAACATTACCTAAGTGGTGGTTTATTTTCTTATACTAACGGAGCTAACGAGTTTTCTGTTGAGTTTTGTGTTGTGAAGTTTTCAAGTTTTGGGTAAAGATTTGATGGACTATGGAATAAGGAGTGGAAAGAGCCTAAGCTTGGGGATGCGCAAGTTACCCCAAGGTAATATTCAAGGACAACCAAGAGCCTAAGCTTGGGGATGCCCCAAATGGCATCCCCTCTTTCGTCTTCGTTCATCGGTAACTTTACTTGGACCTATATTTTTATTCACCACATGATATGTGTTTTGCTTGCAGCGTCATTTTATTTTCCTTTGTTTTGCTTGCTGTTTGAATAAAATACCAAGATCTGAAATTCTTAAATGAGAGAGAGTCTTCACATAGTTACATAATTATTCAACTACTCGTTGATCTTCACTTATATCTTTTTGGAGTAGTTTGTCATTTACTCGTGTGCTTCACTTATATCCTATGAGTAAACAGTTGAATGATTTAAATATCATAAATCTGAAATTATATATGTTTCATATGTTTATCCCATGGGGATAAATGACTTCACATCTAAGAAGTAGAGGTGATAAATTTATTGAAGGTTAGCAAACATTGTATTGGTCACTTGAACAATTCATGAAATAATGTTGAAGGAAGATAGATTTCACATAAAAATACACTATCTTAGACATCTTCTATGATTGTGAGCCCCATTAATTATTTTCAAACCTGAGCAAATTAGTTGAAATTGGACAAGGAAGACAACATAATGAGTTATGCTTGGGTATATTTGTCTAGAAGTTATATTGTTATTGATCCTCCAACATGTGGTGCTTGCTATTTAGAATCCTTTGCTAGCCAAAATATCTGTACTAAGCGGGAATACTGCTTGTGCATCCAAATTCCTTAAACCAAGTTTCCTCCATGAGTGTCCACCATATCTACCTATATGCGGTATTTACCTGCCATTCCAAGTAATTTGCATGTGCCAAACTCTAAACCTTCAAATAATAATCTGTTTTGTATGCCCGAATCGCTCATGTGGCGACTAGGGGCTGTCAGTATCTTCCATGCTAGGTGGGTTATTATCACGATGAGTGGACTCCGCTCATCATTCACGAGAAAATAGCTGGTAAATGGGATGCCCAGTCCTATGATCAAAAGATCAAAAACAAATCGCAAATAATTGCAAACAAAATTCCCCCAAGATTGATGTTAGTTGGAGGCACCCATTGTTTCGGGCAAGCCATGGATTGTTGATTGTTGGTGGAGGGGGAGTATAAACTTTACCATTCTGTTTGGGAACCACCTATAATGTGTGTAGCATGGAAGATATTGGGAACTCTCAGTTGTTATGTTGACAATGAAAGCATACCTCTCAAAATTATTTTCATCTCTGTTTAAAGCTTCGAGCTCTGGCACCTCTGCAAATCCCTGCTTCCCTCTGCGAAGGGCCTTTCTTTTACTTTTATGCAAGAGTAAGTAGTATTCCTTCTCATTCTAACCCACTCTTTAGTTGGAAAGCATCATGTGATGGGGAAAGATCTAATCATATATGGCCATTCAAATATATTTGATCATGAATTATTATTATTGACAATTATCTATATGATAAGTAAGTTTGGAGGCGAAACATTAAGCCCCTATGTTTCTTTGTGTTCGATCGATGCTATTTGTTCTAAAAATATGCTTTGAGTGGTAGCAATCATCGAAGACTATATGATAGTTGAGTATGTAGGATTTGCTAAATCAAAGCTCTTACATAGACCCTTCCTGAAAATAAGATGAATTGCAATTGTTTGATGACTAAGAACATAGTTTGCTAGTTTTCAAGAAAATTTATGGTCTTTGCTTTAACATGTGAATAGCTTGTTACTTGATCGTGAGAAGTTTTATGAGATGAGCTGCTGTTATGACATATAATGATGCTAGAAAAGGTGATTGAAATTATCATTGATCAAACTTATGCACCTGCTAGCATTCACACTTCAGAAATTAGTTCTTTTATCATTTACCTACTCGAGGACGAGCATGAATTAAGCTTGGGGATGCTGATACGTCTCCAACGTATCTATAATTTATGAAGTATCCATGCTATTATATTATCTGTTTTGGACGTTTATGGGATTTACTAAGCAATTTTATGTTATTTTTGGGACTAACCTCTTAACCGGAGGCCCAGCCCAAATTGTTGCTTCTTGCCTATTTCAGTGTTTCGAAGAAAAGGAATATCAAACGGAGTCCAAACGGAATGAAACCTTCGGGAGAGTTATTTTTGGAACAGAAGCAATCCAGGAGACTTGGAGTGGACGTCAGGGAAGCTTCGAGGTGGCCACGAGGGTCAGGGGCGCGCCCCCACCCTCGTGGGCCCCTTGTGGCCCCCCTGACCAACTTCTTTTGCCTATATATGTGCATATAACCTAAAAACTTCGACGAACACAATAGATTGGGAGTTCCGCCGCTGTAAGCCTCTGTAGCCACCAAAAACCTATCGTGAGCCCATTATGTCACCCTATCAGAGGGGGAACCCATCACCGGTGGCCATCTTCATCATCCTGACCCACTCCATGACGAGGAGGGAGTAGTTCACCCTCGGGGTTGAGGGTATGTACCAGTAGCTATGTGTTTGATCTCTCTCTCTCGTGTTCTTGATTTGGCACGATCTTGATGTATCGCGAGCTTTGCTATTATAGTTGGATCTTATGATGTTTCTCCCCCTCTACTCTCTTGTAATGGATTGAGTTTTCCCTTTGAAGTTATCTTATCAGATTGAGTCTTTAAGGATTTGAGAACACTTGATGTATGTCTTGCATGTGCTTATCTGTGGTGACAATGGGATATTCACGTGATCTACTTGATGTACGTTTTGGTGATCAACTTGCGTGTTCAGTGACCTTGTGAACTTATGCATAGGGGTTGGCACACGTTTTCGTCTTGACTCACTGGTATAAACTTTGGGGCACTCTTTGAAGTACTTTGTGTTGGTTTGAATAGATGAATCTGAGATTGTGTGATGCATATTGTATAATCATACCCACGGATACTTGAGGTGACATTGGAGTATCTAGGTGACATTAGGGTTTTGGTTGATTTGTGTCTTAAGGTGTTATTCTAGTACGAACTATATGATAGATCGATTGGAAAGAATAGCTTCGTGTTATTTTAGTATGGACTCTTGAATAGATCGATCAGAAAGGATAACTTTGAGGTGGTTTCGTACCCTACAATAATCTCTTCGTTTGTTCTCCGCTATTAGTGACTTTGGAGTGACTCTTTGGTGCATGTTGAGGGATAGTTATATGATCCAATTATGTTATTATTGTTGAGAGAACTTGCACTAGTGAAAGTTTGAACCTTAGGCCTTGTTTCCCAGCATTGCAATACCGTTTGTGCTCACTTTTATCATTAGTTACCTTGCTGTTTTTATAATTTCAGATTACAAATACTCGTATCTATCATCCATATTGCACTTGTATCACCATCTCTTCGCCGAACTAGTGCACCTATACAATTTACCATTGTATTTGGTGTGTTGGGGACACAAGAGACTCTTTGTTATTTGGTTGCAGGGTTGTTTGAGAGAGACCATCTTCATCCTACGCCTCCCACGGATTGATAAACCTTAGGTCATCCACTTGAGGGAAATTTTCTACTGTCCTACAAACCTGTGCACTTGGAGGCCCAACAACGTCTACAAGAAGAAGGTTGTGCAGTAGACATCATTGTGCAAGCTTATTGTGTTGTATCTCTTGCTTGCTTGTGTGCTTGTTGTTGTTGTATCATATAGGTTGCTCGCCTAGTTGCATATCTAGACAACCTACTTTGATGCAAAGTTTAAATTGGTAAAGAAAAGCTAAAATTGGTAGTTGCCTATTCACCCCCTCTAGTCAACTATATCGATCCTTTCAGTTGGTATCAGAGCCTCGTCTCTTTATTAAGGACTTTGCCATCCGAAGAGTATGGTTGACACTGTAGACGGTGGGGAGGAGCACTCCCGTGTGAATCCATCTTCGTCTATGGACAATGGGGGTTCCTCGGTCTCTCGAGAGGAATTCAATGCGGCTTTGGACACATTGAAAACCTCCATGACGACCGAGGTTGAAGGCATGTTTAACAAGTTCTTAGAAGGCTTTAAATTATCCACTGCACCAATAAAAGTGGGTGATCCCGCTAACAAGGCGACGGATGCTAACTCCGACAAGGGGGAAGCTACTTGTGAAAAAGTTCCTTTATCTAGTGGTAAAAATGTAGTGGCATCTTTGCCCATGTTGAACCTCCACTTACTTATGGAGGACCGGTTCCCTATACTCGTTTGAATCATGTTGGTCCTCCTCCTAAGATTGTGAAAAATGAGGATTTTGACTCTTGGGTCTATCGCTTTAAACGCCATTTAAATCATGTTAATACTAATCTTTGGAGAATCATTGAGCAAGGTTTCTATCCGCATGACCCAAGCAACTTCACCCCTAGATAAGCCGCATATCATCAATTCAACGAGGATGCTCTCTTCATCATCCAAGATGCAATTCCATCCGAAGATATTGCGCACCTCTGACCTTTCACCATGGCCAAGGAAGCATGTCACCATGTTGTTTCCATTTATAAGGGAAGCACAAGCATTCAACGCTCCAACTATGAAGTGGTGCAAGATGAAGCCGATGAGTTTGCAATGAATGAAGATGAAGAACTTCATAAGCTTTACCGGAGATCAACTACTCTCGCGGTATCACTCCGAGATCATGGGAGCAAGGATACGGATGACAATTGGATCAAGTGCAAGTTCCTCAAGGCCATGATGCCTTGCCACAAGGCCATGTCATCTGTCATCCGTCAAAGGCCGGGTTTCCACACCTTGTCCTCAAGTGAAGTGTTGGATGAGTTTGTGGCGATGAGGATCTTGGATAAGACCGCCGACAATGCGGTGTTGCATTCTCAAAGAGCAAAGAAGCCCAACCTTGCCTTGAAGGCCAAGGTTAGTGTGGAAGAAGAGGATGAAGAGGAAGAAGAGGAGAGAAACCCCGAATACAAAATATGCTTATCATGAGCACATGGCTCTTGCTTCAAGACAATTTTGGAGCAAGAAGAATACAAGGCCCAACTTCAACAAGAACAACTCAAGTGGCGCGAAGGGCAAGCAACGTGTGAGGACTTTCTATAATTGTGGCTATGTGAGCCACTTTGTTGCGGAATGCCCATATGAGAAGAGGGAAGACAATGGTGGCAAGCTCATCCGAAAAGACAAGGCCAAGTCTTTCCCCAACAAGAGCAACTTCACCAAGAAGACTCCTCCCAAGGGGTTGGTGCCACAAGAAGAATACAATGAGGATGAGGATGATGATGAAGATGGTGAGTCAGTTGCCATGGCCTCTGTTCCATTGCGACGACCTAGAGGGTGTCCCTCTTCGACTCACCCAATGAGAACATCACCGCCAAGTGCCTCATGGCTGAAGCTACCAACAAGGTAACCCCCAACATCAAAACAACCATCACTACTAATCCTTCTTTGATGGATTGCATTGATGAAAGTGAGGGGTCTAATGAGGAAGAAAATGAATTTGAGTCTTTTATGAGTAAGCTCAAGGGTAAGTCCAAGAAGCACTTTGTTGCTCTCTTGGAACAACTTGGTGAAGCCAATGACATGATCGAGGATCACGAAGAAACCATCTCTAAGATGGAGGGGCATAGTCGTGACTATGCCAATGAGATATCGGATCTCTCTAACACGCTTGAGGAAGAGCGTGGTCATCGTTTAGCTCTTGAGGAGTCACACACCGATGATCATGCTAAGTTAAAGAAAGATCTTGATCATGCTCTTGTTGTATCTCATGTGCTGAACTCCGAAAAGGCCAAACTTGGGGTTGATCTTGCTAGAGGAGTTTGATATACTTGACAAGGCTCACAAGGCCTTGAAGGGTACTCATGCTAGCATTAAAGAGTCTCATGATCAACTCCAAGTGAAGCTAACCAAGGAGAAAGCCGCATTTCCTCATATGGTTTTAATTGATAATGCAAATGCTAACCCATGTTGTGAGCATGTGCATCTCGTTGAAGAGAATGCAGAGTTGAGGGAGCAACTTGAGAAAGGCCTTGTGTCTTGCATACAAGGTGATAAAAACCTCAACGACCTCTTGAGCAATCAAAAGGAAGTTGTGGCCAAGGAGGGGATTGGGTTTGCACCCAAGTCTAAGAACAAGAAGAAGAATGACAAGGCCGAACGACCTCCTCCTCTCAAGAAAACTTTGGTGAAGGAGGGAGAGGATGCTTCTAAGGAGAATAAGAACAAGGTGAAGGGTGGTGGTGTGAAGAAGGGCAACGCCACCCCTTCCAACAAAGCCGACGACTTTAACCCTTCTTATGTGTTATGTTGTGCTAGTGATGGGCATGTTTATGCTAAATTTGTTGGTTCTCCTTATGAGTACATTGAATGGTCTATTTGGGTTCCTAAGACCCTTGTTACTAACATCAAAGGACCCATTACAAAATGGGTACCTAAAACCAAGCATTAATCTCTTGTAGGTGTTTGCTTCTGGTGGGGGGTCATGGTTGCTCGATAGTGGGGCCACAAATCATATGACTGGAAGCAAGGACTTGGTGGTGGGCATGCACAAGATTCCATCTATGCCCACCAATGTCGTGTGGGGTGATGCCTCATCTTCTAAGGTATTGGGTCTTGGCAAGGTTGTCATTTCTCATGATCTCACGATCGAGAAAGTCATGCTTGTTAAGCCCCTTGCATACAATTTACTTTCCGTTCGTCAACTTGAGCTCATGGGCTTTGCCACTTTCTTTGATATTGATATTGTGGCCCTCTTGTGGAGCAAGACTCTAAAAGTAGCCTTTGTTGAGCATGTCGAGAACGGTCTAAGACCGCGACATGCCTAATGGATAAAGTTGATGTGGGATGGCTTTGGCATCGCCGTTTGGCCCATGTCAATATAAGATCTTTGCAAAGTCTTCTCAAGGGGACCATGTCCGTGGACTAAGAAATGTTAGTTTTGCCAAAGATCGTGCCTGCAGTGCTTGTATTGCAGGAAAGCTACATGAGAAGGCTCACCCTCCCATGACGATCATTTACTCAAAAAGGCCTTTGGATCTCCTTCACTTGGATCTCTTTGGGCCTCCATCCTTTGATAGTCTTGGGGGTAGAAAGTATTGCTTGGTGATTATGCATGATTATTCAAGATACACTTGGGTATACTTCTTCAAGGGGAAGAGTGAGACTCAACAAACCGTCATTGACTTTGCAAATGAAGCTCAACGCCAACACAATGCAAAGATCTTGACAATAAGAAGTGACAACGACACCGAGTTCAAGAACTACACCTTGGATGAGTTTCTGTAACACCCCGGATGTAATTTTCCACCGCCTCTGCTTCCCTGCTCCAAATCGAACGCCAAGCCGCCGCCCTGGAGCTTCTCCACCACCGGCGCCATTCTCCAGCGCCCCAAGTCCCGCCATGAATGCCTGTCGACAGCGTCGCCTCGACCCTGCCTCTCCTCCCCGAGCACCTCGTCCCCAAGGTCGGCAAGTTCCCCGCGGCCAAGACCTTGCCTCGCCGGATCCACCACCCACTGCTGGGAGTCGGTTCCCCTCGGTCTCGCCCTGCCTCTGGTGGTCGTCCCGCCGTCTGCCGTTGCCGGAAACACCAGTGCCACCACCACCCGTCTTCCTGGAACGCACGCAGCCCCAAGTCCGACGCTCGCCCGTGCCCATTGACTCCGTCGTCCCGCGCCCTGGGCCACTTCTTGCGCCAAGCCCAGCTCTGCCCGGCCTCCTCTCCACCAACCGGGCCTTGGCCCAGGGTGAGCAGCCCCGCCCCCTCTCCTGTGCACTTTTGGGCCGACCAGATTCGGCCCTATCCATGTTTTTTCCTGCGAACAAATTTGCTAATTAATCAGAGAACTGCAGTTTTTCAGAAAACCCCTTGCTGTTCATGCATTTAATAACTAAATAACCATGCATCATATATAAATAATTTATATATGAAAAATGCTTAGAATTTTATCTAGTTTCATGATATGCAACTTTAATCCATGTTTGAAATGTTTAAAACTATGTTTCTTTAAAAAAATTTAAATGCCATGCTAAAATGATTTATTTCATAACTAAATAACCATAGCTCCAATTTTAATAAACCTTACATGTAAATGGGGTGGAAAAATGCCTAGTTTAACTTGGTGCACTTTGTTTTACAGCTTAACAACATTAAAATATGGTTTAGGGCAGATCAGTACCAAATTCAAATATTGCATATGAGGATTTTCCGGAATTGTTGTTTGTTGTTTCTGGCCTCATTTTAACTTGCCTAAATAGTTAGTTTACTTATGTTTCACCTCTTGCCATGTTTAACAACATTTAATATTGTTGAGTATCGTAACTGAGAGAGAACTAAGTAATTGATGTGGTGTTTCGTCAATATGCAACTTGTTGCAAATTGAGCTCCACTTAATTTGTAGTATTGTTTGTGCACTTTGCCATGCCATGCCTCTTTAAACCGGACATGCATCATACTTGATTGTGCATCATGCCATGCTTATGTGATGGTTGTTTACCATGTTGTTTGCATTTTTTCCGGTTGCACTTCTTGTTGATAGTTCCGGTAACGTTGCGTTTGTGAGGATTCGTTCGACTACATCCATTCGTCCTCTTCATGGACTCGTTCTTCTTCCTATCAGGATTTCAGGCAAGATGACCATTACCCTCGATATCACTTCTATCTTTGCTTGCTAGTTGCTTCATTCTGTCGCTATGCTGCACTACCTATCACTTGTTTACCATGCCTCCCATATTGCCATGTCAAGCCTCTAACCCACATTTCTTAGCAAACCGTTGTTTGGCTATGTTACCGCTTTTGCTCAGCCCCTCTTATAGCATTGTTAGTTGTAGGTGAAGTTGAAGATTGCTCCATGTTGGAACATGATTATGTTGGGATATCACAATATCTCTTATTTTAGTTAATGCATCTATATACTTGGTAAAGGGTGGAAGGCTCGACCTTATGCCTGGTGTTTTGTTCCACTCTTGCCACCCTAGTTTCCGTCATACTGGTGTTATGTTCCTTGATTTTGCGTTCCTCACGCGGTCAGGTTTATGGGAACCCCTTGACAGTTTGCTTTGAATAAAACTCCTCCAGCAAGGCCCAACCCTGGTTTTACAGTTGCCTAATAACCTACTAACTTTCCCTTGGGTTTTCGCGAGCCCGAGGGTCATCTTTATTTTAACCCCCCTGGGCCAGTGCTTCTCCAAGTGTTGGTCCGAACCGGGCAATGTCTGGCGCCCCCTGGGCAACCAGGGTCTATGCCAACCCGACATCTTGCCCATCCGGTGTGCCCTGAGAACGAGATACGTGCGAATCCTATCGGGATTTGTCGGCACATCAGGTGGTCTTGCTGGTCTTGTTTTACCATTGTCGAAATGTCTTGTAACCGGGATTCCGAGATTGTTCGGGTCTTTTCGGGAGAAGGAAATTCGTTGGTCATGAGAGCTCATAATGGGATAAGTTGGGACACCCCTTCAGGGTACAACCTTTCGAAAGCCGTGCCCGCGATTATGTGGCAGATGGGAATTTGTCAATGTCCGGTTGTAGGAAACGTGACACTTGACTTAATTAAAATGCATCAACCGCGTGTGTAGCCGTGATGGTCTCTTTTTGGCGGAGTCTTGGAAGTGAACACGGTCTTTGTGTTATGATTGTGCGCAAGTAGTTTCAAGATCACTTCTAGCTTCTCGACCATTCCGTTGCTTCTCTTCTCGCTCTTATTTGCGTATGTTAGCCACCATATTTGCTTAGTGCTTGCGGCAACTCCACCTCATTACCACTTCCTACCCATAAGCTTAAATAGTCTTGATCTCGCGGGTTTTGAGATTGCTGAGTCCTCGTGACTCACCAGATACTACCAAAAAGTTGCAGGTGCCGATGATACCAGTACAGGCGATGCTACCAAACTCAAGCGGGAGTTTGACGAGGACCTTGGCTGTTACTATGTTTCGTTTCCTGATGATCAGTAGTGGAGCCCAGTTGGGACGGTCGGGGATGTAGCAGTTGGGTTATCTTCTTTTCTTTTGGCTTCGTCCATAGTTGGACTATGTGTGTACTCTGAATGATGTATGTATTATATGTTCATTGTGTGAAGTGGCGATTGTAAGCCAACTCTTTATCCCATTCTTGTTCATTACATGGGATTGTGTGAAGATGACCCTTCTTGTGACAAAACCACCATGCGGTTATGACTCTAAGTCGTGCATCGACACGTGGGAGATATAGCCGTATCGTGGGTGTTACAGTTTCTTAGTGATGAGGGGATCAAGCATCAATATTCCGCACCATACACCCCTCAACAAAATGGTGTTGCAGAGAGGAAGAACTGGACGTTGATGGATGCGGCAAGGACCATGATGGCGGAGTTCTATTCTCCATACAACTTTTGGGCCGAAGTCATCAACACCACTTGTCATGCATCCAATCGGCTCTATCTCCGCAAAGGCTTGAACAAGACTCCATATGAGATTCTCAACGGTAACAAGCCCAACCTCAAGTACTTCCGGGTGTTCGGGTGTAAGTGCTTCATTCTCAAGAAAGGTGTTCGGTTGTCTAAATTTGAGGCTAGAGGGCATATTTGTTGGTTATGCTACAAACTCCCATGCTTACGTGTCCTCAATAAGTCCACGTGACTTATTGAGGAGACGTGTAACGTGGAGTTTGATGGGAATAACGGCTCCCAAGTGGAGCAAAGTGCTACTTGTGATGTAGGTGATGAAATTCCTCCCCAAGCCATAAGAAGAATGGGTGTTGGTCATATCCTACCCATTGAGGAACCCCTTGTGGCCGAAGGAGAAGGACAATGTTCCACTCAAGTGGAACCATCACCAACCCAAGACCCACACGCTTCCGAAGAACAAAGTGAAGGCCCTCAACCAAATGAACAAGATCAAGGGCAAGATCAACCTCAAGATGGTGGTGAACCACCAAGTGATGCCCAAGGTCAAGTTCTCACCACCGAGCGCAAGATCAAGAGCAAGCTCAAGATCAAGAACAAGCTCAAGACGACGCTGAAGATGATCAAGTTTCCACTCCTCAACTCACTTCTAAGGAGGAATTGGAGCGTCGTGCCGCTAAGATTGCATCCCAGCTCACTACCAAAGATCATATCATGACGAATGTGCTTGGAAGCTTAAGAAAGGGGTAAGCACTCGTAGACAATTAGCAACCTATTGTGAACATCACACGTTTGTTTCTTGTGTTGAGCCCCAAAAGGTCTATGAGGCGCTCGAGGATCTGGATTGGCTTAATGCCATGCATGAAGAACTCAACAAATTCGAGCACAACAAGGTGTGGAGATTGGTGCCATGGCCAACGGGGAACCATAATGTCATTGGAACCAAGTGGATATTCAAGAACAAGCAAGATGCTCATGGAATTATCATTCGCAACAAGGCTCGTTTGGTAGCACAAGGCTACTCCCAAGTCGAGGGTATCGACTACGGTGAAACCTTTGCTCCCGTTGCTCGCCTTGAATCTATTTGTTTGTTGATTGCTTATGCTTCTCATCATAACTTCAAGTTGTAACAAATGGATGTGAATAGTGCTTTTCTTAATGGTCCTATTAATGAGTTGGTGTATGTCAAACAACCCCCTGGGTTTGAGGATCCCTATTTCCTCGATCATGTGTACCAAGTCGATAAGGCACTCTATGGCCTTAAACAAGCCCCATGTGCGTGGTATGACCACCTTACTGAGTTGTTGCAAGATCGTGGGTTTGAAATTGGGAAAATTGACCCACTCTTTTTACTAAGAAGGTTAAAGGGGAGTTGTTTGTGTGCCAACTATATGTTGATGATATTATCTTTGGTTGCCCTAACAAAGCTTTCAATGAGGAATTTGCCGCTCTCATGACCTCAAAGTTCAAGATGTCCATGATGGGAGAGTTGAAGTTCTTTCTCAGGTTCGAAGTCAAGCAAAGAAGAGAAGGAACCTTCATCAACCAAACCAAATACACTCAATACATGCTCAAGAGATTCAAGCTAAGTGATGTCAAGCTGGCTTCCACTCCAATGCCCGTCAAATGCCAACTTGACATAGATCCCAATGGTAAAGCGATGGATCAAAAGGTATATCGCTCCATGATTGGCTCCTTGCTTTACTTTTGTGCATCTAGACCAGATATCATGTTGAGTGTGTGAATTTGTGCATGGTTTCAAGCCACACCTAAGAAAGCCACTATGTGGCGGTCAAGCAAATCTTTCGATATTTGGCTCATACCACAAACTTTGGCTTATGGTACCCACGAGGAGCAAACTTCAACCTTGTGGGATTTTCGGACTCAGATTGGGCGGGAGACAAAGTGGATAGGAAGTCAACTTCGGGAGGGTGCCAATTCCTTGGTTGCTCTTTGGTGAGTTGGTCTTCTAAGAAGCAAAGTTGTGCGTCTCTCTCGTCCGTCGAAGCGGAGTATGTGGCCGCTGGTAGTTGTTGTGCACAATTTCTATGGATGAGGCAAACTTTAAAGGATTACGGTGTCAATTGTGACAAAGTGCCTCTTTGGTGTGACAATGAAAGTGCAATCAAGATTTCTCTCAGCCTGATGCAACACTTCAAGACGAAGCATATTGAGATCCGATATCATTTCATCTGGGATCATATTAGGCGAGGGGAGATCGAGCTCAACTATGTCAACACACATGATAACCTTGTAGATATCTTCACGAAGCCATTGGATGAAGCAAGATTTCGTGAGTTAAGGCATGAGCTAAATATCATTGATTCAAGCAATGTGGCTTGAACCTTTGCACACCCCACCATACTCATCATGATGTCTTGTTCTAGGTGTAGGCATGAACATAGGGGGAGTATTGTTCTCTCAATGAACTCTTCCTCCCCCCATTATGCATAAATTGATCAAGTCTTTCACATTAGCCATTTTTGATGGTACTTCGTGGTGCCATACCTTTACACTCAAACATAGGTGGCCTCGGCCACCGCCCTTGCTTTTGAAGGGAAGTTGGAGTTGGTTTCTTTGTGTCTTTTTCGCTCTTGCTTAGTCTTGTGTTAGGACCTAGGTGTTGTGATCTCCAAGTTGTGGTTTTTCTCATTGGTTGTTTTTGTTCTCTTGGAGATCATCACACCATATTCCAGTGTCGTGCTCTGTCCCAAGCATTTCTCCATCTCTTAAACCATCCAATCCAATTGCACACATTTTGATCTTGGTTCGGGTAATGGTGACTGGGCGGTACAACCGGTGGCCCAGGCGGTTCAACCGCTGGTGCACTCGGTTTGTACTGTCCCAGGAGGACTCCCAGGGGTGTTTGAGCGGTTCCATCGCTCGACCCCAGGTTGTGCTTCTGGTTGGTGCTACCGGTTGGTTACAGGCGGTACTACTGCTGCCTTTCAGGCAATGGAAGTACCGCCCGGAATCACTGGCACGTACTAGGAAGCGGTACAACCGCTCATTGGAGTGGTACAACTGCTTCGCATCTGCAGGCATATAAATAGGGTCGGGGCCGAAGGGTTTTCTTTTCCCTTCATCCCCTTTCCTCCTCCATCTCCTGCCCTAGCCGCCGGTCGCCATTGCCCCTGCCCCGGAGTGCAAGTCGCGCTCTGGATCTGTGGGCTCTCCGTGGATCCGCTCCGTGGAGGGCCCCTCCTTCCCGATCTCTTCCAATGGATGCCGGTAATGCCCCATTTCCTTCGCTCTAGGGTTCCTTTCCCTTCTTCTAGGGCATTACTTGACATTCCGCGTTTATTGTTCAAACTATTGGGTGGAAGAGATCTTTATATACATCCTGCTTGTTTGCATCTCTTAGAAGTTAGAATATTGTTGGTTTGATTCAAATCTCGTGGATGGTCTTTCTACAACTGGCAGTACTGCTCTCCCAGCGGTTCTACCGCCTCAAGGGGCGTTACAACTGCTGGAGCGGTACTACGGGTTGTAGAACCGGTACAACCGCAAGGTCTGAAACATGTAGCACTGTTCTGTCTTCTCTATCTCGCAAACAATCTATTCCTCTGCTCATGTGTGCAATCCCCTCATCTTTGCTGGGTTTCTTGTGTTCTTCTCACGTGTGTGTGTGTGTGTGCAGGTGGCTCTGGTTCTCGCTCTGCTCCTCGTAGCAAGACCAAGAAGAGGGCTAGGAGATGCAAGCGCCCGGTTGAGTCTGATGGAGAAGAAGAGGTTGTGATTCCCACCAAGCCCACTCGCCCTGAGAAGTCCGCCGCTGCCAAGCAACGTGTGGTTATGCCCTTGCACCGGTGGAAAGCCAAGGATCAGGAAGCCTTCCGTTCAAAAAATCCATACGAGGTTCCAATTGCGCCTCGTTGGATCACCGTTCAGTTCCGGAATGAGATGCAAGTGCGGATTGTTCATGAACTTTTTGAGCACAACAAGAATAGGTATGCCAAGCAGTGGACCATTGATCTTGACCATTGGACGAGCAACTTGGAGTATTTTGGTGAGGCTTTGGCTCTCTATGAGGAGTTTGATCTGGTCAAGCTCATGTTAGTCAACTGTGACTTTGATGTGCAGCTTATCCATTAGTTTTATGCCACTGTTCATTTTGGAGAAGATGACGCTCGCACTGTCACGTTCATGTGCCGTGATGAGCTCTTTCAAGTACCCTGGAGGGCCTTCTGCAATGCTATTGGGTATGATGATACCGGCCTTGAAGGGAATGGTGGCATTCATCCTCATGACCATCCTGATTCCATGCCTAAGAAGAAGCTTGCTTCTTTGTACATTTGGGGCCGTGGTATTATTGGAGAATCCAAGGATCTTCAGAAGGTCTATGACATCATGCATCGAGTGTTTTGCATTGTGCTTTTGCCCAAGGTGGGAAATCAAGATGAAGTCCACGGCTACCTTGTTGACTTGCTGGTCGCTACGAAGACCAAGGTGGGCTCTGGTGCAATGTTTGATGTGTCCAACTGGATGTGGCACGAGATGTACAACATGGTCATCTACAGAAAGGTCCCTATTTATGCTCCTTTTGTCATGTGCTTTCTAAACTCAGTTTGTGATGTTCGCCGTCCTGGAGAGCTTCTCACTTCTCCAGATAACCTCACCGTGCATGAGGTCAAGCAACTCAAGAATAAGAAGCATGCCGAGCCTCGCTTTCCTGCTAATGAGCCCAAGGATGTCTATGCCACTTCATATGATGAGGAATTTGAGATGGAGCCAGGGGCCAAGCCTTCTTGGGTGACCAAGCTCACTTCTAAAGTGAAGACGACTTTGTGCCTTCAGACTGACATCCAGAAGAAGTTGTATAAGGCCCATGTCACTGAGAATCTTGTCAGGCGTCGTCAGATTGCTATGATGAAGCACCTCAACACGCCTGACCAGAGTGGATCCGAGAAGAGCATCACCCCTGAGGATCGGTGGATCTCCACGCACAGCACATGGTTAGATGATGAGGCTCCTTGCCAGCCTTCTACCTCTGTTGCTGCTACTAATGATATCATGGAGGACGTTGAGAGGGATGATGAGGAGGAGTCAAAGGAGGACTACTGAGCTTTGGGGCGCTAGCTTCACTCTTTTCCTTTTTGGTGTCTTGATGCCAAAGGGGGAGAGAGTTCTATTAGGTCCCGGGATTTGCATGGGATTTGCCTGGGTTGTTTGTTATTTTGTGCTTCGTGTTGAACTTTAGTTTGCGGACCTTGTTGCTTATCTCAACTTGCATGGTGTGGACCTTGTTGCTTATCTTGACTTGCATGGTGTGAGACATGCGCTCCTCTATTTATCACTATTGTCGTTAATATTGTTTATTTATCCGTTAAAGTCTTTACTCTCTTATTATGTGATTTTTGCTTACCTTCGCATGTCTAGTAGGAGTGGTGCATCTATAAAATCTAGGGGGAGTCTTGCTCCTAATGTATTCCCTTGCATTCCAATAGCAAATTCTAATTAGGGCACACATCTAGGGGGAGTCCCGTCTATATTTTCTAGACCTCTCTCTCTTGCAAATCGTGTTGTTGTCATCATCCACCAAAAAGGGGGAGATTGTGAGGACATTTCCCTACTTTGTGTTTTGATGATGATGACAACCCTTTGTTGGTCTAATCTTGTGCTAAGTGCTCCAGGTTCTCGGTGATTAGGCTTGCATCGGTTAGCAATTCTCTCTGGAAGGAAAATATCGAAGACGGTCTTTGTCTACGTGTTTATTTCTTTGGTCGTAGGAAACCAGTACTATTAAGAGGGAACCCACATCGGAAGTTGTTGGGGGAATCATTGCACGTACACTTCTTTCTTCACCCACCTTTGCCTTCCTTGTTTTGTGAGAAAGAGAGCTCCCCTACATTTTCAACTGTTGCTGTGTACTCCCAGCGGTTGTACCGCTCGCTCGAGCAGTTGTACTGTTGGCTCTTGGCACTAACCCAACCACCACCCCAGGGGTGATACCCCGGGGTTGAATAGCCCAGTCCTGACCAAGCGGTTGTACCGCTGCCCCCGGGTGGTGGTACCACCACCGTGCTTAAACTTGACTACGATGTGTCATTGGCGGTTGTACCCGCCAAGTACCGCTCAACAACCGGTCCGGTTTCTGTTTTGATGCGGTACTTGGGTGGTGGTGGCCCGGTTGTCCCGGTTGTGCTCTGCACACCGATACCGCCGGTGCACTAAGTGGTTCTACCGCATGGGACTTAGCCACCCAAGTGACCAGGGCCAGGCAGTTGCACCAGTGTTGTACCGCTCGATCACTGCACTCAGGGGTGTCACCCTACTGTTTCAAAGCGGTGGTTGAGCGGTGGCTGAGCGGTTGTTCAGGCTGTTCTCCACAACCAGTACTACCGCCGGTCTGCCCGGTTGTACCGCTTGATAGGGTTTCTGGAGGTTACCCGTGAGTCCCGGTTGTACCGGGACGAGGAGTGGTTGTACCGCTGCAGTGCTGTTTTCGCAGTAATGGTTGGATTTTAGTGTTTTCTATATAAGGGTGGTTCTTCCACCTACCACACTATCTCTTGCCTCTCTCACTCCACCATTAATGCCATTCAAGCTTTCTTGCCCGATCTCTCTCTCTAGCCACTCAAGCTTGTTGATTTGCTAGGGATTGAAGGAGGAGACCTAGATCTACACTTCCACCAAAGTATATTTGATTCCCCCATACTTTCTTGTGTGGACTTTGTTACTCTTGGGTGTTTGAGCACCCTAGACGGTTGAGGTCACCTCGGAGCCACATTCAATTGTGGTGAAGCTCAGTGGTTTCGTTGGGAGCCTCCAATTCAGTTCTGGAGAGAGCCCCAACCATGTTTGTAAAGGTTCGGTTGCCTCCTTCAAGGGCACCAATAGTGGAATCACGGGATCTCGCATTGTGTCAGGGCGTGAGGAGAATATGGTGGCCCTAGTGGCTTCTTGGAGAGCATTGTGCCTCCACACCGCTCCAACGAAGACGTACTTGTTGGGGAACGTAGTAATTTCAAAAATAATCCTACGCACATGCAAGATCATGGTGATGCATAGCAATGAGAGGGGAGAGTGTGTCCACGTACCCTTGTAGACCGAAAGCGGAAGCGTTATGACAACGCGGTTGATGTAGTAGTACGTCTTCACGATCCGACTGATCTTAGTACCGAACGTATGGCACCTCCGCGATCAGCACACGTTGAGCTCGGGGACGTCCCTCATACTCCTGATCCAGTTGAGGCCGAGGGAGAGTTCCGTCAGCACGACGTCATGGTGATGGTGATGATGAAGTTACCGGCGCAGGGCTTCGCTTAAGCACTACGACGATATGACCGAGGTGTGTAACTGTGGAGGGGGGCACCGTACACGGCTAAACAATGTCAACTTGTGTCCTAGGGTGCCCCCTGCCCCTGTATATAAAGGAGCAGGGGGGAGGCCGGCCGGCCCTTGGTCGCGCCAAGGAGGGGAGGAGTCCTCCTCCTAGTAGGAGTAGGACTCCCCCTTTCCTAGTCCAACTAGGAAGGGGAAAGGGGGAAGGAAGGAGAGGGAGAGGGAGAGGGAGAGGGAAGATGGGCCGCGCCGCCCTCCCCTAGTCCAATTCGAACTCCCCTTGGGGGGTACCTCCTGGGCTGTTGCCCTCTCTCTCCCCTAAGGCCCACAAAGGCCCAATACTTCCCCGGGGGGTTCCAGTAACCCCTCCGGCACTCCGATTTTCTCCGAAATCACCCGGAACTCTTCCGGTGTCCGAATATAGCCATCCAATATATCAGTATTTATGTCTCGACCATTTCGAGACTCCTCATCATGTCCGTGAGCACATACGGGACTCTAAACTATCTTTGGTACATCAAAACACATAAACTCATAATACCGATCGTCACCGAACTTTAAGCGTGCGGACCCTACGGGTTCGAGAACTATGTAGACATGACTGAGACACGTCTCCGGTTAATAACCAATAGCGGAACCAGGAAGCTCATATTGGTTCCTACGTATTCTACGAAGATCTTTATCGGTCAAACCGCATTACAATGTACGCTGTTCCCTTTGCCATCGGTATGTTACTTGCCCGAGATTCGATCGTCGGTATGTCAATACCTAGTTCAATCTCATTACCGACAAGTCTCTTTACTCGTTCTGTAATACTTCATCCCGCAACTAACTCATTAGTCACAATGCTTGCAAGGCTTATAGTGATGAGTATTACCGAGAGGGCCCAGAGATACCTCTCCGAAACACGGAGTGACAAATCCTAATCTCAATCTATGCCAACCCAACAAACACCTTTGGAGACACCTGTAGAGCATCTTTATAATCACCCAGTTATGTTGTGACGTTTGATAGCACACAAAGTTTTCTTCCGGTATTCAAGAGTTGCATAATCTCGTAGTAATAGGAACACGTATAAGTCATGAAGAAAGCAATAGCAACATACTAAACGATCAAGTGCTAAGCTAACGGAATGGGTCAAGTCAATCACATCATTCTCTAATGATGTGATCCCGTTCATCAAATGCCAACTCATGTCTATGGCTAGGAAACTTAACCATGTTTGATTAACGAGCTAGTCAAGTAGAGGCATACTAGTGACACTCTTTTGTCTATGTATTCACACATGTACTAAGTTTTCGGTTAATACAATTCTAGCATGAATAATAAACATTTATCATGATATAAGGAAATATAAATAACAACTTTATTATTGCCTCTAGGGCATATTTACTTCAGTCTCCCACTTGCACTAGAGTCAATAATCTAGTTCACATCACCATGTGATTTAACACCATATTCACATACGTATGTGATTAACACCCATAGTTCACATCGTCATGTGACCAACACCCAAAGGGTTTACTAGAGTCAATAATCTAGTTCACATCGCTATGTGATTAACACCCAAAGAGTACTAAGGTGTGATCATGTTTTGCTTGTGAGAGAAGTTTAGTCAACGGGTCTGTCATATTCAGAGTCGTATGTATTTTGTAAATATTCTATGTCTACAATGCTCTGCACGGAGCTACTCTAGCTAATTGCTCCCACTTTCAATATGTATCCAGATTGAGACTTAGAGTCATCTGAATTGGTGTAAAACCTTGCATCGATGTAAGTCTTTCGACGAGCTCTTTTATCACCTCCATAATCGAGAAATATTTCCTTAGTCCTCACTAAGGATAATCTTGACCGCTGTCTAGTGATCTAGTCCTAGATCACTATTGTACTCCCTTGCCAAAATCATGGCAAGGTACACAATAGGTCTGGTACATAGCATAGCATACTTTATAGAACCTATGGCTGAGGCATAGGGAATGACTTTCATTCTCTTTCTATTTTCTTCCGTGGTCGTGTTTTGAGTCTTACTCCACTTCACACCTAGCAACACAGGCAAGAACTCCTTCTTTGACTGTTCCATTTTGAACTACCTCAAAATCTTAACAAGGTATACTCATTGAAAAAACTTATCAAGTGTCTTGATCTATCTCTATAGATCTGGATGCTCAATATGTAAGCAGCTTCACCGAGGTCTTTCTTTGAAAAACTCCTTTCAAATACTCCTTTATGCTTTCCAGAAAATTCTACATTATTTTCGATCAACAATATGTCATTCACATATACTTATCAGAAAGGTTGTAGTGCTCCCACTCACTTTTTGTAAATACAGGCTTCACCGCAATTCTGTATAAAACTATATGCTTTGATCAACTCATCAAAGCGTATATTCCAACTCCGAGATACGTGCACCAGTCCATAGATGGATCGCTAGAGCTTGCCCATTTTGTTAGCACCTTTAGGATTGACAAAACCTTCTGGTTGCATCATATACAACTCTTCTTTAACAATTCCATGCACTTTTGACATCCATTTGCTAGATTTCATAAAATGTGGCAATTGCTAACATGATTCGGATAGACTTTAAACATCGATATGAGTGAGAAAATCTCATCGTAGTCAACACCTTGAACTTGTCAAAAACCTTTTTCGACAAGTCGAGCTTTGTAGATAGTAACACTAATATCAGCGTCCGTCTTCCTCTTGAAGATCCATTTATTCTCAATGGCTTGCCGATCATCGGGCAAGTCAACAAAAGTCCACACTTTGTTCTCATACATGGATCCCATCTCAGATTTCATGGCCTCAAGCCATTTCACGGAATCTTGGCTCATCATCGCTTCCTCATAGTTCGTAGGTTCGTCATGGTCTAGTAAGATGACGTCCAGAATAGGATTACCGTACCACTCTGGTGTGGATCTTACTCTGGAAGACCTACGAGGTTCGGTAGTAACTTGATCTGAAGCTTCATGATCATCATCATTAGCTTCCTCGCTAATTGGTGTAGGAATCACATGAACTGATTTCTATGATGAACTACTTTCCAATAAGGGAGAAGGTACAGTTACCTCATCAAGTTCTACTTTCCTCCCACTCACTTCTTTCGAGAGAAACTCCTTCTCTAGAAAGGATCCATTCTTAGCAACAAAGATTTTGCCTTCGGATCTGTGATAGAAGGTGTACCCAACTGTTTCTTTTGGGTATCCTATGAAGACGCACTTCTCCGATTTGGGTTCAAGCTTATCAGGTTGAAGCTTTTTCACATAAGCATCGCAGCCCCAAACTCTAAGTAACGGCAATTTTGGTTTCTTGCCAAACCACAGTTCATAAGGCGTCATCTCAATGGATTTTGATGGTGCCCTATTTAAAGTGAATGTAGTCGTCTCTAGAGCATAACCCCAAAAGGATAGCGGTAAATCAGTAAGAGACATCATAGATCCTACCATATCTAATAAAGTACGGTTACGACATTCGGACGCACCATTTCGTTGTGGTGTTCCAGGTGGCGTTAATTGTGAAACTATCCCATGTTGTTTCAAATGAAGACCAAACTCGTAACTCAAATATTCTCCTCCGCGATCAGATCATAGAAACTTTATTTTCTTATTACGATGATTTTCCACTTCACTCTGAAATTCTTTGAACTTTTCAAATGTTTCAGACTTATGTTTCATTAAGTAGATATAACCATATCTGCTCAAATCATCTGTGAAGGTAAGAAAATAACGATACCCGCCACGAGCATCAATGCTCATTGGACCGCACACATCGGTATGTATTATTTCCATCAAGTCAGTAGCTCGTTCCATTGTTCCGGAGAACGGAGTTTTAGTCATCTTGCCCATAAGGCACGGTTCGCAAGCACCAAGTGATTCATCATAAAGTGATTCCAAAAGTCCATCAGTACGGAGTTTCTTCATGCGCTTTATACTGATATGACCCAAATGGCAGTGCCACAAATAAGTTACACTATCATTATTAAACTTCAATCTTTTGGCTTCAACACTATGAATATGTGTATCACTACTATCGAGATTCAACAAAAATAGACCACTCATCAGGGGTGCATGACCATAAAAAATATTACTCATATAAATAGAACAACCATTATTCTCCGATTTAAATGAATAACAGTCTCGCATTAAACAAGATCCAGATATAATGTTCATGCTCAACGCTGGCACCAAATAACAATAATTTAGGTCTAAAACTAATCCCGACGGTAGATGTAGAGGTAGCGTGCCGACCGCGATCACATCGACTTTGGAACAATTTCCCACGCGCATCGTCACCTCGTCCTTAGCCAATCTTCGGTTAATCCATAGCCCCTGTTTCGAGTTGCAAATATGAGCAACAGAACCACTATCAAATACCCAGGCGCTACTACGAGCATTAGTTAAGTACACATCAATAACATGTATATCAAATATACCTTTCACTTTGCCATCCTTATTATCCGCCAAATACTTGGGCCAGTTCCGCTTCCGGCAGTAGAAGCATTCAGTTTCAGGCTTAGGTCCAGACTTGGGTTTCTTCTCTTGAGCAGCAACCCTTTTGCCGTTCTTCTTGAAATTCCCTTTCTTCCCTTTGCTCTTTTTCTTGAAACTAGTGGTCTTATTGACCATCAACACTTGATGCTCCTTTTTGATTTCTACCTCCGCAGCTTTTAGCATCGCAAAGAGCCCGGGAATAGTCTTGTTCATCCCTTGCATATTATAGTTCATCATGAAGCTTTTGTAGCTTGGTGGCAGTGATTGAAGAACTCTGTCAATGACACTATCATCAGGAAGATTAACTCCCAGTTGAGTCAAGTGGTTGTGGTACCCAGACATTCTGAGAATGTGTTCACTAATAGAACTATTCTCTTCCATTTTACAGATGTAGAACTTATTGGAGACTTCATATCTCTCAATCCGGGCATTAGCTTGAAATATCAACCTCAACTCCTGGAACATCTCATATGCTCCATGACGTTCAAAACATCGTTGAAGTCCCGGTTCTAAGCCGTAGAGCATAGCACATTGAACTATCAAGTAGTCATCAACACGTGTGTGCCGGGCATTAACAATGTCTGCAGTTGCGGGCACGGGTGGTACACCTAACGGTGCTTCCAGGATGTAATTCTTCTATGCAGCAATGAGGATAATCCTCAAGTTACGGACCCAGTCCGTGTAGTTTCTGCCATCATCTTTCAACTTAGCTTTCTCTAGGAACGCATTAAAATTCAAAGGAATGGTAGAACGGGCCATTGATCTACAACAACATAGAGATGCAAAATACTATCAGGTACTAAGTTCATGATAAATTAAAGTTCAATTAATCATATTACTTAAGAACTCCCACTTAGATAGACATCTCTCTAATCATCTAAGTGATCACGTGATCCAAATCAACTAAACCATGTCCGATCATCACGTGAGATGGAGTAGTTTTCAATGGTGAACATCGCTATGTTGATCATATCTACTATATGATTCACGCTCGACCTTTTGGTCTCAGTGTTTCCAGGCCATATCTGCATATGCTAGGCTCGTCAAGTTTAACCCGAGTATTCTGCGTGTGCAAAACTAGCTTGCACCCGTTGTATGTGAACGTAGAGCTTATCACATCCGATCATCATGTGGTGTCTCGGCACGACGAACTGTAGCAATGGTGCATACTCAGGGAGAACACCTGTACCTTGAAATTTTGTAAGGGATCATCTTATAATGCTACCGACGTTTTAAGCAAAATAAGATGCATAAAGGATAAACATCACATGCAATCAAAATATGTGACATGATATGGCCATCATCATCTTGTGCTCATGATCTCCATCACCGAAGCATCGTCATGATCTCCATCGTCACCGGCGCGACACCATGATCTCCATCGTAGCATCATTGTCGTCTCACCAACTGTTGTTGCTACGACTATCGCTACCGCTTAGTGATAAAGTAAAACAATTACATGGCGATTGCATTGCATACAATAAAGTGACAACCATATGGCTCCTGCCAGTTGCCGATAACTTTGTTACAAAACATGATCATCTCATACAACAATTTATATCACATCACGCTTGACCATATCACATCACAGAAAGCCCTGCAAAAACAAGTTAGACGTCCTCTACTTTGTTGTTGCAAGTTTTACGTGGCTGCTACGGGCTTCTAGCAAGAATCGTTCTTACCTATGCATCAAAACCACAACGTTTTTCGTCAAGTGTGTTGTTTTAACCTTCAACAAGGACCAGGCGTAGCCACACTCGATTCAACTAAAGTTGAAGAAACAGACACTCACCAACCACCTATGTGTGAAGCACGTCGGTAGAACCAATCTCGCGTAAGCATACGCGTAATGTCAGTCTGAGCCGCTTCATCCAACAATACCGCCAAATCAAAGTATGACATGCTGGTAAACAACATGACTATTATCGCCCACAACTCTTTGTGTTCTACTCGTGCATATAACATCTACGCATAGACCTGGCTCGGATGCCACTGTTGGGGAACATAGTAATTTCAAAAAAACTCCTACGCACACGCAAGATCATGGTGATGCATAGTAACAAGAGGGGAGAGTGTGTCCATGTACCCTCGTAGACTGAAAGTGGAAGCATTATGACAACGCGGTTCATGTAGTCGTACGTCTTCATGATCCGACCGATCTTAGTACCGAACATACAACACCTCCACGATCAGCACACGTTCAGCTCGGGGACATCCCTCGTACTCTTGATCCAGTTGAGGCCGAGGGAGAGTTTCGTCAGCACGACAGTGTGGTGATGGTGATGATGAAGTTACCGATGCAGGGCTTCGCCTAAGCACTATGACGATATGACCGAGATGTGTAACTATGGAGGGGGGAACCGCACACGGCTAAACAATTTCAACTTGTGTCCTAGGGTGCCCCTGCCCCCGTATATAAAGGAGCAAGGGGGAGGCTGGCCGGCCCTTGGGCGCTCCAAGGAGGGTAGGAGTCCGCCTCCTAGTAGGAGTAGGACTCCTCCTTTCCTAGTCCAACTAGGAAGGGGAAAGGGGGAAGGAAGGAGAGGGAGAGGGAGAGGGAAAGAGGGGTCGCACCCCCTCCCCTAGTCCAATTCGGACTCACCTTGGGGGGGCACCTCCTGGGCTGCTGCCCTCTCTCTCCCCTAAGGCCCACTAAGGCCCAATACTTCCCCGAGGGGTTCCGGTAACCCCTCAGGCACTCCGGTTTTCTCCGAGATCACCCAGAACTCTTCCGGTGTCCGAATATAGTCGTCCAATATATCAATCTTTATGTCTCGACCATTTTGAGACTCCTAATCATGTCCGTGATCACATCTAGGACTCTGAACTATCTTCGATACATCAAAACACATAAACTCATAACACTGATCATCACCGAACTTTAAGCGTGCGAACCCTACGGGTTCTAGAACTATGTAGACATGACCGAGACATGTCTCCGGCCAATAAACAATAGCGGAACCTGGATGCTCATATTAGTTCCTACATATTCTACGAAGATCTTTATCGGTCAAACCGCATAACAACATATGTTGTTCCCTTTGTCATCGGTATGTTACTTGCCCGAGATTCGATCGTCGGTATCACAATACCTAGTTCAATCTCGTTACCGGCAAGTCTCTTTACTCGTTCCATAATACTTCATCCCGCAACTAACTCATTAGTCACAATGCTTGCAAGGCTTATAGTGATGAGTGAGGGAGTCCTGGATTAGGGGGTATCCGAACAGCCGGACTGTGTACAACGTCCGGACTATTGAAGCATGAAGATACAAGACTCAAGACTTCGGCTCGTGTCCAGATGGGACTCTCCTTCTCGTGGAAGGCAAGCTTGGCGATATGGGTATTATATTTCCTTCCTTGTAACCGACTCCATGTAAACCCTAGCCCTCTACATTGTCTATATAAACTGGAGGGGTTGGTCCTTAGAAGGCCGATCACAATTACAATCATACCATCATAGGCTAGCTCTTAGGGTTTAGCATCTATGATCTCGTGGTAGATCTACTCTTGTACTACCCATATCATCAATATTAATCAAGCAGGAAGTAGGGTTTTACCTCCAACGAGAGGGCCCGAACCTGGGTAAACATCTGTGTCCCTTGCTTTCTGTTACCATCAGCCTTGACACACAGATCGGGACCCCCTACCTGAGATCCGCCGGTTTTGACACCGACATTGGTGCTTTCATTGAGAGTTCCTCTGTGTCGTCGCTGCCAGGCTCGATGGCTCCTTCAATCATCATCAACGACACTATCCACGGTGAGATTTTCCTCCCCAGACAGATCTTCGTGTTCGGCGGCTTCGCACTGCGGGCCAATTCGCTTGGCCTCCTGGAGCAGATCGATAGCTATGCCCCCGGCCACCAGGTCAGGTTCGGAAACTTGAACTACACAACGGATATTCGCGGAGACTTGATCTTCGATGGATTCGGGCCAGCGCCAGGAGCGCCGAACAGTCATGATGAGCACGGCTCAAACCTGCTGTCAGATGATGCTCGGGATATCACCCCGGCAGAAGCCTCGGATCTAAATCCGGGGCAGGTTGCGTTGCCTAAGGACGGAGGGCTGGACCCCGCCCCGCAGGCCGTACCCCCATCGGTGATGGAGCCGAACACAGGCCTCCCTTCTGAGGAAGCCTGTGACTCCGGACCCCCGGGTTCATATCTGGATGTAGGTTCCAGTCCGCGCGTTCTCGGGCCCGTCGAGCCTGGCTGGGCTCCGGTAATGGAGTTCACCATGGCGGACATCTTTCAGCACTCGCCCTTTGGCGACATGCTGAACTTATTGAAGTCTCTCTCTTTGTCAGGAGACTCTGGGCCAAACTATGTCCGGCTTGAGTGGGAAGCAGGCGACGAAGAAATTCGCTGCCCACCCACCACCCATTTGATAGCCACGGTTGATGACTTAAACGACGTGCTTGACTTCGACTCCGAAGGCATCGACGGTATGGACGACGATGCAGGAGAAGACTCAGAATCTATGGGGTACCGGACTCCCGCCTTGTCACATGACATATACATGGTGGATACGCCCAAGGAAGACGACGATGACAATCCAGAAGATAAAACCCCCGGGCAAAAGCCAAAGCGACGGCGCAAACGCCGTTCCAAATCCAGCAACAGTAAAAATATCCGCAAGAGCGCCAGAAGGATGGATACTCCGGTCAACCCCGAAGGCAACAACAACCAAATGGAACCAGTGATGGAGCAGACGCCCAAAGACAATGATCCAGAGGGACGAGTTCATCAAACTAGCCCTGGACAAGAAGATAGTCCGGACGATGACACATTCATCATTCCGGAAGAACGCGTGGAACGAGATAACCTCCACAGAAAGCTTATGGCCACAGCAAGAAGTCTGAAGAAGTAGAAGCAACGGCTTAAGGCTGCACAGGAAACGCTCAATCGCAGATGGAACAAAGTGCTAGACACTGAAGAAAGATATGGCGACAATCACCATACAAAGAGCTACCCAAAGCGCAAGCTACTGCCAGAATTCGACGACGAGGCCGTTCCACCAAAGAGTAACACGACCAGGAGACCAGACATACCACTTCATAACCGCAACAAAGCAGCTACCAAAGACGCGCAGGATCTACGTGAGCACATGGATAAGAAAGCTGCTGCAGGTAGGTCCATCTACGGATCTAAAGGACACACCCCAGCGGGGGACTGCGGTCGTCAAAACAATTATGACAACCGAATACCAGTTCAGAATAAACACCGGACACAACAACAGCCGATGGCATGCCACAGCGCGTCCAGATACAAAGGGGCTGCTCACCCCCTGCGCTTTACTGATGAAGTACTGGACCATGAATTCCCACAGGGCTTTAAACCCGTGAACATAGAGGCATACGACGGAATGATAGACCGAGGGGTCTGGATCGAGGACTTTATCAAACATATCCATATGGCCCGCGGGGATGACCTCCACGCCATCAAATATCTTCCCCTCTAGCTAAAGGGACCAGCCAGACACTGGTTGAAAAGCCTCCCAGAAAATTCAATCGGGAGTTGGGAGGAACTCGAGGACGCTTTCAGGGCCAATTTTCAAGGGACTTGTGTCTGGCCTCCGGATGCCGACGATTTAAGTCATATAATCCAACAGCCCGGAGAGTCCGCACGAAAGCTTTGGAACAGATTCCTCACTAAGAAGAATCAAATTGTTGATTGTACGAATGCCGAAGCCCTAGCGGCATTCAAACACAACATCCGTGACGAGTGGCTCGCCAGACACCTCGGCCAGGAAAAGCCAAGGACAATGGCAGCCCTTACAAGCCTTATGACCCGCTTTTGCGCGGGTGAAGATAGCTGGCTAGCCCGTAAAGGCACCAGCGACCCCAGCACGTCCAAAATAAGGGATGGCAATGGGAAGCCACGGCGTAATAAAAACAAACGCCAAAACAAGGAAGAGAGCCCGGATAACACAACGGTTAATGCCGGATTCAAGGGCTCCCGACCCAACCAGCAAAATAAGCCATCTAAAGGCAGCAAAGAGGGACCGTCCGGTCCGAACAGAGTTCTGGACAGACTGTGCCAAATTCATGGCACCCCCGATAAACCTGCGAACCACACGCACAGAGAGTGCTGGGTCTTCAAGCAGGCCAGCAAACTAAACGCCGAACACAAGGGAAGGGAAACACCAAGTGAAGACGAGGATGAGCCTCGCCAGCCGAATACTGGGGGACAGAAAAAATTCCCGCCAGAGGTTAAAAACAGTGAACATGATCCACGCGACTCGCACATCCTTGGGAAGGCACGAACGCGCCCATAAAGACGCGCACGATATAGAGCCCATCGTACCCACACACAACTACTGGATGTCTTGCCCGATCACCTTTGATCACCTGGACGGCCGAACTAGTACTCAGCGCGAAGGATCAGATGCCTTGGTGCTTGACCCAATAATCGACGGATACCATCTCACCCACGTCCTTATGGACGGCGGCGGCAGTCTCAATTTAATATATGAGGACAATGTCTGTAGGATGGGGATAGACCCATCCAGGATCAAATCAACACCACATTTGAAGGGGTGATACCGGGCGTTGAAGCCTACAACAGGGGCTCCGTCATGCTGGAGGTGACATTCGGCTCCCCAGGCAACCCCAGAAGCGAAGAAGTACTCTTCCTCATCGCACCCTTCCAAAGTAACCATCACACATTGCTTGGAAGAACGGCCTTCGCCCGCTTCAACGCATTGCCGCACTACGGCTACCTTACACTCAAGATGCCTAGTCCATGCAGCGTTATCACCGTTAGCGGAATAACAGAGCGCTCTTTGCGCGCAGAGGAGCACGCGACGGCCCTAGCGGCCGGACTATAAGCGGCCTCTACCAAAAAACATGACAGGTCGTCAAGACCACAGACACGGTTAGACGAGTCCGGCAGCCCATATCAAACCAGGGCACCGTATATGTAATTCCATAGCAGATACCAGGGGCTATAAACACGTAATAAAGCCCCACTCTTGGCTCAACCTTATTGGCAGGCCAACATCTTACACTTTTACTATCCGTCGCATAATTACGTTGAACTCTCCTGTGAGTTTTCTTTTTTTAATATAACAGAAAACGTTCGCGCGATACCCTTCCAGGATACGGCACAACGGAGAAAAAGGCGTAGACGTTCAGCAGGGCCCCGTTCAACAAGTTTCTTTTTAGATTAAGCCCATGTGTATACCTTTTCTATTGCCTCTTGTTGCTTAACCATCCCATGGGTTCCATACCCACAGAGGATACTGCCGTTTTTGGCATTTCACCACGACAGATCAATGCACGTACCTGGAAACACAGGGTTTATAATGAATGGGCATTCTTGAGCCCATCATCTGTTATAAAGTCTGAATACCTTCGGGAGTGTTCGGCGTCACGAGTTTGGCCTTAGATGCATCAGTTTCGAATCATGTCTTTGGTCAATTGTTGGGTTAGCCCGGCTCCTGAGTTTGCCGCCTTATGTTCCGTTGTTATCGGCTAGGGTGGCCAAAGGAGAACTACTGTGATTGTGCCCTAGTTATTCCGGATGAGCACCTCAGTAGAGAAAGCCGAAAACTGACTGTCATGATACAGCGAGAGACTGATCAACCACTCGACGACTCACCGGAATCTCTAGGATTCCTCCGCATTAACGAAGGGCCATTTCCCGGCCAGGTACATACATGCCCGTATTTGGATGCATGTGAAGGTACCAGGGGCTACATAGTAGCCCCAACATTAGAATCCCACGGCTAAGCAAAAGTGTTGCAACTATATAGTCCGGTTGCCTAGTTCGACGTGCGATCACCTCCTTAATGGCCCAAGACATTGGGTAAAGTGTGATTAAGCACATTTTTTTGCGAACACCCCCGCATTTGTATGGCGTGGGCGCTGAAGCCAACGACTGCTAACTTTCAGATTACATATTTATATATACATATATATATATATATATATATATACGGCCGCACAAGGGACAAAATCACATTTTCAGACAAACATTATAAATATAACCTTATAAATCAAAATAAAACATTGTTTTTACAATGATTTTATTCATCATTCGAACAAGACATTCTTCGAGCACTACGCCTCTATTAGGCGGGCACCTTTGGTGACCTGCGCCAAGTAGTGCTCAGCCGGATATTGACCCCCCACCGGATCCTGGGACGCTATAATAGTGGCATCCATATCGATCCAAAACGCTTTAACGCGGGCAAGGGCCATCCGCGCACCCTCTATGCAAGCCGACCTCCTCATGGCATCGATCCGAGGCACGGCCCCAAGGAACTGTTGCACCAAACCAAAGTAATTGTCCGGCTTAGGCCCCTTCGGCCAAAGATGGTCTATTATAGACCGCATTGCAAGCCCGGACAGCCTGTGAAGCTCCGCTACAGCAGCCATCTTATCACTTAATGGCAGCGGGCGAGTGGGAGCATTGAACTGCGACCAGAAAAGCTTCTCCACTTCCTTCTCACCCTGATCTTTGAAGAACTCCACAGCATTAGCCGTACTCTTCGCCAGGTCTGCGTATGCGTCCGCCGAACTCCAGCGTCCATCCAGGGGAGCGTACTTCAGATCAAAGAACTTCGTCCGTAGCAAATAGGAGCCCCCAGCCGCGATTTTATTGGCCTGTTGAAGCTCCTCCCGCGCACCCCTGAGCTCGGTCCGTATTTCCTTGGTGGCATTAAGTGCCTTGCTCAGGTCGGCCGATTTATCCTCATGCTCCTTTTTCAGGAGCTCATACCGGTCAGCGGCATTTTTTTAACTCGATAGCCATTTCGGCTATCTTTTCCTCGCTTCGGTGATGAGCTGCCTGTTCGGCTCTCAATTCCTCGGCTGCCTTTAGGGCAGCCGCATTGCTTACCCGATCTTGTTCCTTGGCTAGAGCAAGTTCCGCCCTCAGGGCCTCCACGGCGGTAGCACCATCTGCAGTCCGAACATATTACATCAACATCATGCCACCTTAATATTTTCCTATACAAGGGAAGGCATGACACATACCTTGTGATTTGTCCAGCCGCTCGTTCACCAGCGTGATATCGGCATCAATCGATCCAATTTGCCTCGTTAGTTTGGCAACTTCAATGGACTTGCTGGCGTCCGGACCCACAGGTACCTGCACATATTTACAGCATAATCATTGGTTTATGATCCCCCGTTTGTCGCCTAGGGCGTGCAACCAGAGTCTCAGGGGCTACTATCTATATGGAGCACACCTAGCGCGTGCCTCACAACCAAAGGAATAGTGTATTCTCCATTGCATACCTCAAAGCCTCTGAGCAGGCTTGTGAATGCTTCATTCAAACCGCTTGTAGCGGATGAAATCTTCTTGATCACCGCGCTCATTAATGAGTTGTGCTCCTCCGAGAGCGCAGCTCGCTCCAGCAAGCCCGTCAGTACATCCGGCCGGACATCGAACTGCGCCGGACACTTCCCATCGCCCCTCGTTGTAGACAGGTGCTCCGGGTGCAAGGCGGCTGTCGAATTGACTGCTGGCTTCGGCAAATCTGGACTCCTCCGTGACGACGCCTCGGTGTCGCCCGCCTCATGAGTCGGAGAAGGGGGTGGGGTCTCGCTCTCCATCATCTCCGGAGGAAGGTCCCCCGAACACGAACCCTGTTGAGAGGAGCTGCTGGCCGGACTGCAAAAGTTGAATCTTGGTTATTGATCTAGGAGAAACACAGTACCTGCGGATTGTAGATTGACTTACAGCTCAGTGGAGGGCTGGCACGTTGGAGGGCATGGTGCGGTGAGGGTGCCTGTCGGGGCAGGGCCCCCTGGGGATGTCTTTTTCCCTGATTTGGGCATCTCCGCCTCCAAATCATCGGAGGCGACCCTCTTCTTCCCGCGCGGGGAGGAGGCCTTAGCCTCTTCTCCCCGACTATCCTCCTTGGGGGAAGTAACAATTTCCCCGGTTCGGATGCGTAGCGTGTGGGGTTCGGATTCTTCGTCCCTCCCCTTGTCTTTCCCCGAGGGCATTCTGCTGAGTACCCGGTCGAGCATCTTGGCCATGGTAAGGGCGGGTGAGCCTTCGGGAAGCGGTGCTGGACAACTGATTCTCTCCGCCTTGCTGAGCCATTCCTGGATGCGGATGATTGTCAGAACAAACAGTCATGATAAATACAAAACAGGGTGTCCGATATCAATGCTACTTACTTGGGTATCTAGGCGATTACAGCTTAGGCCTGCATCCTTGGTGGTGTCCGGACATACTACTTTCTGTCCGAAGAATAATTCGCACATCTCTTCGGGCTTCAAGCCGAAGAAGTGCTTGACAGTCCGCGGACCCTCCGGATTGAACTCCCACATCCGGAGAGGCCGGCGTTGGCACGGCAACATCCGCTGGATTAACATCACTTGCATTATGCTGACAAGGTTGATATCCCTCTCAAGAAGCTTCGGGATGCGGTTCTGCAATACTTGTACATCACCCGAGGGCCCCCAATTCCGTCCTACGTCTGTCCAGGACGCCTACTATGACGGAGGGCCCGAGCGGAACTCAGGGGCAGCTACCCACTTTGTGCCCCTTGGTACCGTAACATAAAACCACCTCCGCTGCCATACATCAGATACTTATGGGAAAGAACCCTCTGGCCATGGGGCGTCAACGTTTCTGCTTATTACGGCACCTCCACACTCCACATGTAGCCCCTCGATCATCTTCGGCTTCACATTGAAGGTCTTGAGCCATAAGCCGAATTGTGGCATGACATGGAGGAAAGCCTCGCACACGATAATGAACGACGAGATATGGACGATAGCGTCTGGAGCCAGATCATGAAAATCCAACCCGTAGTAGAACATGATCCCCCTCACGAAGGGATCGAGGGTGAAACCCAAACCGCGGAGGAAGTGTGGGATGAAAACAACACACTCATTGGGCTCCAGCATAGGGATGACCTGCCCTGGAGCAGGAAGCCTGTGCTGGATATCGGCGGTCAGGTATCCGACCTCCCTAAGCTTTGCAATGTCCTTCTCTTTAATCGAGGAGGCCGCACACCAGCCTTGAGGGTCAGATCCGGACATATTGGAGGATCTGGGGGGTTGGAGCTTAGGTTTCGGGTGTTAGAACTCGAGGTGCGAGGGGGCGCGATGAAGGTGAAAAAGAGGCATAGGCCTTGACCCCTTTTATAAAGGTGATGAATATCGAGAGTCCTTGGTGTGGCTGTTTGAGGCTTATCTAAAAACACATGGGGTAATACCAACGGCCGTCGTGGGGTCACACACGCCCATATTGATGGCAAATCCCGTAATAAGAGGAACACGATCTCTGCCTCGACGGGACGTGCCAATAAAACCGCCTCGTAACACGAGTCGAGGTGGGTTAGGAAACGTCGGTTCGCGTTGGACCAGGCCACGATGCAAGGGCACGACGCATGAAGATTGCTAGGAAATCATATTTATACTTTGAGAAGATCGTCTTGCAGATCCGGACATGGTCTACGTGTTCGATAACCACTTTGGAGTATTCGGAGAAGGAACCCGCCTTGCAATGCCGAAGACAATACTGCGCGCCAGACTCATCGCCATTGAAGCCTGGTTGAGGAGCTACTGAGGGAGTCCTGGATTAGGGGGTATCCGGACAGCCGGACTATGTACAACGTCCAGACTATTGAAGCATGAAGATACAAGACTCAAGACTTTGGCCCGTGTCCGGATGGGACTCTCCTTTGCGTGGAAGGCAAGCTTGGCGATCCGGATATTATATTTCCTTCCTTGTAACCAACTCCATGTAAACCCTAGCCCTCTCCGGTGTCTATATAAACCGGAAGGGTTGGTCCTTAGAAGGCCGGTCACAATTACAATCATACCATCATAGGCTAGCTCTTAGGGTTTAGCCTCTACGATCTCATGGTAGATCTACTCTTGTACTACCCATATCATCAATATTAATCAAGTAGGAAGTAGGGTTTTACCTCCATCGAGAGGGCCCGAACCTGGGTAAACATCTGTGTCCCTTGCTTTCTGTTACCATCAGCCTTGACGCACAGATCGGGACCCCCTACCCGAGATCCGCTGGTTTTGACACTGACAATGAGTATTACCGAGAGGGCCCAGAGATACCTCTCGGAAACACGGAGCGACAAATTCTAATCTCGATCTATGCCAACCCAACAAACACCTTTGGAGACACCTGGAGAGCATCTTTATAATCACCCAGTTACATTGTGATGTTTGATAGAACACAAAGTGTTCCTCTGGTATTCGGGAGTTGCATAATCTCATAGTCATAGGAACATGTATAAGTCATGAAGAAAGCAATAGCAACATACTAAACGATCAAGTGCTAAGCTAACGGAATGGGTCAAGTCATTCACATCATCCTCTAATGATGTGATCCCATTCATCAAATGACAACTCATGTCTATGGCTAGGAAACTTAACCATCTTGGATTAACGAGCTAGTCAAGTAGAGGCATACTAGTGACACTCTGTTTTGTCTATGTATTCACACATGTACTAAGTTTCCGGTTAATACAATTCTAGCATGAATAATAAACATTTATCATGATATAAGGAAATATAAATAACAACTTTTATTATTGCCTCTAGGGCTTATTTCTTTTAGTACTTCCTCTCAAAGGGAAGGAACTTCGGTAACACATCCTCGTCTCCACCGGCTCAACTCTTGGTTATCTCTTACATTTACTTGTGCAAGCTTATTGTGTTGTACCTCTTGCTTGCTTGTGTGCTTGTTGTTGCATCATATAGGTTGCTCACCTAGTTGCATATCTAGACAACCTACTTTGATGCAAAGTTTAAATTGGTAAAGAAAAGCTAAAAATTGGTAGTTGCATATTCACCCCCCCCCTCTAGTCAACCATATCGATCCTTTCAATTGGTATATATGTGAGTTCTTGATCCCATCTTGCAAGTTGTAGACACCTATTACGATCTATGATCTGCATACCCCAAGGTTACAATAATTGGGATTCTTTCCGGTGATTACCGTAGTATGAGGAGTTCATGTATTCACTAAGTGCTAATGCTTTGTTTCAGTTCTCTATTAAAAGGAGGCATTAATATCCCTTAGTTTCCATTAGGACCACGCTGCCACGGGAGGGTAGGACAAAATATGATATGCAAGTTCTTTTCCATAAACATGTATGACCATATATGGAATACATGACTACATTATATTGATGAATTGGAGCTAGTTCTGTGTCAGCCTAGGTTATAACTGTTGCATGACTATTGCCATCCGACATAATTATCCATCACTGATCCAATGCCTACGAGCTTTTCACATATTGATCTTTGCTAAGTTACTTTGCCATTGCAACTGTTACAATTGCTATGAAACTGCTACTATTACTTTTGCCACCGTTACCATTACTTCCTTACTACTTTCCTACTAAAAACTTTGTTGCAGATACTAAGTCTTTCAGGTGTGGTTGAATTTACAACTCAACTGCTAATACTCGTGAATATTCTTTGGCTCCCCTTGTGTCGAATCAATAAATTTGGGTTGAATACTCTACCCTCAAAAACTGTTGCGATCCCCTATACTTGTGGGTTATCAAGACCATTTTCTGGCGCCGTTTCCGGGGAGCATAGCTCTATTCTTTGAGTTACTTGGGATTTATATCTATTGATCACTATGAAGAATTTGAAAGATACCAAAACCAAGATCTATCCTTATACTACGAGGGGAAGTAAGGAACTGCCATCTAGCTCTGCACTTGATTCACCTTCTATTTTGAGTAAGCTTGTGACACCACCACCTGCTAGTAACCTTAATATGTCGCAAGTAATTGATGATGCTACTTCTACTATGAGTGATACTACTTATGATGATGCTAGTACCTTGCTTGATAACATTGTGCCACTAGATGAATTTCTTGATGAACAACTTGCTAGGGTTAGAGAGAATGAGATTACTGAAACTGATGATATTATTGAAACTGGAGATTATGATTCCCCCTAGATATGAATTGCCTAAGGTACCTGAGGGTTATATTATGGATGAAGAGACTGCTAGAGACTTTTTTGCTTGCAATGATAGAGATGATCTTAATAAATTACTAGTCAAGCTTAAAGAAAAATCTTTGAATGCTAGAATGCAATATGACCCTATGTTTGCTACTTCACCTATCTTTGTTACTGATAAGGATTAGTAAACGTGCTTCCATGGTTAAAACTCAAGTAGAACAAGTACTAAAGGCACAAAATGATTTGCTCAATGAGATGAATATAAGAACAATGATAATGTTGTTAGAGTTATGACTAGAGGTGGTAAAATGACTCAGGAACCTTTGTATCCTAATGGCCACCCTAAGAGAATTGATAAAGATGCTTAGATAATTGATACTGATGCACCTAGTCCTTCTAGTAATAGAAAGAAAAAGAAAACTGATAGGACTTTGCATGCTTCTAGTGAACCTGTTATAGACACACCTGGGAATCCATATGATATTTCTATTTTTTGATGCTCAAACACAATCTGGTGATGAACATGGACCTAGTGATAATGTTAATGACGATGTTCATGTTGATGCTCAACCTAGCAATGATAATGATGTGGAGATAGAACCCATTGTTGATCTTGATAACCCACAACATAAGAATAAAAGATATGATAAGAATGATTTTATTGCTAGGAAACATGGAAAAGAAAGAGAGCCATGGGTTCAGAAACCCATGCCCTTTCCTCCAAAACCATCCAAGAAAAAGGATGACCATGATTTTGAGCACTTTGTTGAAATGCTTAGACCTGTCATTTTGCGTATGCGTTTGACTGATATTCTGAAAATGTATCCTTATGCTAAGTATATGTAAGATATTGTTACAAACAAAAGAAAGATACCGGAAGCTGAAATTTCCACCATGATTGCTAATTACACATATAAGGGTGGAATACCAAAGAAACTAGGAGATCTAGGAATACCAACTATACCATGCTCCATTAAAAGAAACTATGTTAGAACTGCTTTATGTGATCCTGGAGACGTTGTTAGTGTTATGCTTTCTCTTTATATCGTAGCCTGGATTTGAATAAGTTGACACCAACTGAAATCTCTTTGCAAATGGCCGATAAATCAACTGCTATACCCATCGGTGTTTGTGAGGATGTACCTGTCGTAGTTGCAAATGTCACTATCTTAACGGACTTTGTTATTCTTGATATACCTGAGGACGAGAGTATGTCGATCATCCTTGGTAGACCCTTCTTGAATACTGCAGGGCTGGTATTGATTGCAATAAGGGCAATGTCATTTTTCATGTTAATGGTAATGAGCATACGGTACACTTTCTGAAGAAACAACCTCAAGTAAATAGTATCAACTCTATTGGAGAAACTCCAACAATTGCTATTGGAGGTTTTAAGTTTCATATTCCTACTGTCAAGAAGAAATATGATATTCTTATTGTTCGGGACATACATATCCCTGTTGAGGTAACATAGTGTTATACGAAGATTCTTCGGTTTCATGTCATTCGGAAGAAGTTCGTTAGCGGGACTTGATCAACCTCGTTAATGGATTCCTTTTGATAGGCATGTGATGGATGAATTTAGGAGGCACAACTTTCTGTACCCAACTTTTACTTTCTGCTATTTCGATTAAATAAAGTAGAAATGCTATTATATCTTTGTTTTCTGAATTATCCGTGCAATAAAAAATGAACAAAAAATAAAAGTTCTCCAAATGCCCTGAAAATTTAGTATGATTTTTTCCAGAATATTTAAGAATTTTAGGCACTGAAAACACCTTAGGGGGATGCACCAGTGGGCCACAAGCCCACAGGGCGCGCCCACCCCCATGGGCGTGCCTACAAGGCTTGTGGGTCCCATGTGGGTCCCCCTCACTTATACCAGCACCCATTCACTTCGTCTTCCTCCAGAAAAAATCCCACCATTGCTCAAACCCGTGTTCTAGCTCATTTTGCTGCCATTTTCGATCTCCTTGCTCAAAGCTCCAATTGCAAACCTATTTTGGTGGATTGTTCATCAGGATATGACTCCTCCAACGGTCCAATTAGTTTTTGTTCTAGTGATTTATATATTGCAATTTTTTGCTGCTGTGGTGACCTTGTTCTTGAGCTGCATGTCAAATTTATATGGTCCAAGGTAGTTTCGTTACATGATATAGCCTCTAGACACTTGTAGGAGTAGTTACTATTAGTTTTGTTGAGTTTGGTTCACTTTTATTTTGAGTCACTAATTTTTTTCAGAAATATTTTAGAGGAAGAAAATGTTGAGGAAAGTGTTCCAAGGTGGTTCCTCAAAGAAGAAATCTCCAAGGCTCGCAATACGTGAGTCAGACCTTGAACTACCAAGGGATGCTCAAGTGCAACCTTGCGAATGGCCGTCAGATGATTTCATGACCAGTGCCGGTTTCAAAGATGAGTTCTATGCGTATGTGCATAACGTCGAGCTGACAGACTTCGTGTCAGATAAGTGTCCTCAATACTACAACCTTACCGATTCTTTTGTGAGGAGATTTAAAATATTCTGTTCAGCGCAATACACATTCAGTTTTGTTTGATCCTTATGATAAATCGTTTACCATGGACCTAGAAGATTTTAATGAAACATGCAAAATTCAACAATGGGGCAGTTGTACTGAACCTTGTAAATCTGATTGTTCTGAGTTCCTTGCTAGCATTACTGTAGGAGAAACCAGAACCATAACACAATCCATAATAGGGAGCAGTCACTTTCCAGCATTACATTACTTTGCTCTCTTCATAGGAAGATGCATTAATGGTAAATATGATCATAGTCACCTTTGCACCCCTGATCTCATTGTTCTTAAGAGCGCAGTAATGAATGATAAAAGATTTAATTTGGGGGCTATCATTGCACGTAGACTGCATAATAATGCTAAAGATGGGGACTTCTTTGGTGGAATTTATGCCACTCACTTAGCTGCTTATCTTGGTGTCCCTGTCGGGGATATACCCCGTGGTATGATCCGGCCAGAAATATGACCCGACCGGACTTGGCGACTCACCAGAGACCCGGCTGATACTTGGCGACTCACTGGAGACCCGCCCGAACCTCGGCGACCCATTAGTGACCCGGCGGGCGAGTTAGACGATCGACAAGACCCAACGGCCCAGAAGGCGACTCGTGGGAAGGCCGACTTATGTTCCGGTGGGCCGGCTTAAGAGGAAAGGCATAAGGAATATTTCCCTTACAAAGGAAGCAAGACTAGGACTCTACTTGTAATAGAGTAATCCTAGTCCTACTGGGTCTCCACATGTAACCCGCCCCTTCAACTTATATAAGGAGGGGCAGGGCACCCCAAGAAGGGGAGATAATCTCTAAGGCTAGATACAGTTAGAGGAAAGCCGGCTTATACAGCAACTCCCTCATGAGCATAATGAGACCTAGACACGAACAACATGCAGGGCTATTACCGGATGATGTTTCCCGGGGCCCGAAGATGTCTAAACCCTTGTCTTGTGTGGTAATCCACCTCACGTCTCTCATCCCGATCAACCCCTCTCAATCTACCACATAGATGCGTTGGCCTCATGACTAAGTCCTCACAGTAGGACATCTGCCGTGACAAATCTGCGATAGTTGGCACCCGCTGTGGGGCCTGCGCACGATGGTGTTGAGTTCTTGGAGGGATCTTTTCCAGGGGTCGAGAAGTTTGCAATGTTTCGGACGAAGAAGAGCTGGTCAGAGAGGATTTACATCAGCTTCGAAGTTCATCAAGTTCAAATTTACGATTGATGTGAATTTAGGTTCGGGAAGAATTAGGGTTGCGATCAACTCCGCTTGGCCACTATCTTGCAAGTCACCGAGGTGGAAGGTTTTCTTGTCGTTGTCAACATCGATCTAGCGGAGGGCTCAAGACTTGTGCCTCAGCCGCCTAGAGCAAAAGAAAATCAATCCTGAAAGAGTCCTGATTTCGGTCCCAGCCTGTGTATGTTTCGGGGATCAAAATCAAACATTGCTAGTCCACAACCCAGAAAAGATGCCCACGACCTATGGCTAGTCTGGACTTCGCCTTTCCTGACCGAGTCGTCATCGTGCCTCGTTTCCCGTCTGAATGGCGGTCGCGCCTCGTCTCCTGTCTGAGTCGCCGTCACCGACCTATTTTTGTTGCCGATGAGCCGACTCTACAGCGCTTGCCTCGACGAGCCGCCTGCTCCGCTGTGGCCGAGCGCCGCCTACCTTCACGGCAAGGGCTAAGTCACCGCCTCCTGACACTCTAGCCGTGGCTAATGCACCGAGCCGCCCCTCGCTCCAAGGCTGACCCTGTTAGCCGCCTCTCCACCGTGCTGAGCTTCCTTCACCAAGTCATTTGTTGGAGTCCCCAAACAGCGGGTTCGCCGGGGCACCGTTGAGACGCCCACATCTCCGAGCCACCAATAAGCTCACCCTCACCGGCCTCAAGCCGCATCCACGGCCACCCGCTCCCTGCCATCATCGAGTCGCCGCTTCGCTATGCGTTGCCACCTCTGAATTGTTGTGCCAGTATTGAGCCTCCATCAAGAGAATGCAATCAAACAACAGGTTCCAGCTATGGTTTCAGTAACATCTGCTAACCCATATCAGAATCCGAAGCCAAGAGCACATCAGGGGTTATTCAGTTTGATTCAAAACTTTCTGCTAGGAGCCAAAGTCAACCCAGTCATCAAGTACTTCCAATTAGTACTCCTGTTCATCACGTGGAGGTTACAGGGCTAGACAAAAATCCCACGTAGAGTACAAGGCTCAAAAGTTATTACCACTTACGTGAAGTGATTTGGGCACATATTCCCAGGTTTAGGATGAAGAAACTTACGGAGCATCTACCCGAGCATAAACACACGTTCAGTCCGGTATCTGGGCATTTAAATCGCAGAGGCTGTACGAGAGCTCACAAACGCACTGGATCCCTGGTGGACACGCACTGAATTATTAACCCGGTAGTCCGGTTTGCATGGACACATCAGGTTACTTGGCGAACCCGGGGTAAATTATTGTCATGTGATTCAATCAACAAATCAAAGGCCACACCAAATGTTCGCCCGCATTGAGTTGTCCAACGGACATAGGCAATAAGCACAAACCTTGATGCGTGATCGGTGAGGGCGTCCTGGATTAGGGGGTATCCGGACAGCCAGACTGTGTACAACGTCCGGACTATTGAAGCGTGAAGATACAAGACTCAAGACTTCGGCCCATGTCCGGATGGGACTCTCCTTTGCGCGGAAGGCAAGCTTGGCGATCCGGATATTATATTTCCTTCCTTGTAACCGACTCCATGTAAACCCTAGCCCTCTCCGGTGTCTATATAAACCGGAGAGGTTAGTCCTTAGAAGGCCGATCGCAATTACAATCATACCATCATAGGCTAGCTCTTAAGGTTTAGCCTCTACGATCTCGTGGTAGATCTACTCTTGTATTACCCATATCATCAATATTAATCAAGTAAGAAGTAGGGTTTTACCTCCATCGAGAGGGCCCGAACCTAGGTAAACATCTGTGTCCCTCGCTTTCTATTACCATCAGCCTTGACGCACAGATCGGGACCCCCTACCCGAGATCCGCCGGTTTTGACACCGACATTAGTGCTTTCATTGAGAGTTCCTTTGTGTCGTCGCTGCCAGGCTCGATGGCTCCTTCAATCATCATCAACGACACTGTCCAGGGTGAGACTTTCCTCCTCGGATAGATCTTCGTGTTCGGCGGCTTCACACTGCGGGCCAATTCGCTTGGCCTCCTGGAGCAGATCGATAGCTATGCCCCCGGCCACCAGGTCAGGTTCGGAAACTTGAACTACACAACGGATATTCGCAGAGACTTGATCTTCGATAGATTCGGGCCGGCGCCAGGAGCGCCGAACAGTCACGATGAGCACGGCTCAGACCAGCTATCAGATGATGCTCGGGATATCACCCCGGCAGAAGCCTCGGATCTAAATCCTAGGCAGGTTGCGTTGCCTAAGGACGGAGGGCTGGACCCTGCCTTGCAGGCCATACCCCCATCAGCGATGGAGCCGAACACATGCCTCCCTTCTGAGGAAGCCTGTGACTCCGGACCCCCGGATTCATATCCGAATGTAGGTTCCAGTCCGCGCGTTCCCGGGCCCGTCGAGCCTGGCTGGGCTCCGGTAATGGAGTTCACCGCGGCGGACGTCTTTCAGCACTCGCCCTTTGATGACATGCTGAACTTATTGAAGTCTCTCTCTTTGTCAGGAGACTCTGGGCCGAACTATGTCCGGCTTGAGTGGGAAGCAGGCGACGAAGAAATTCGCTGCCCACCCACCACCCATTTGATAGCCACGGTTGATGACTTAACCGAGGTGCTTGACTTCGACTCCGAAGGCATCGACGGTATGGACGACGATGCAGGAGAAGACTCAGAATCTATGGGGTACCAGACTCCCGCCTCGACACATGACATATACATGGTGGATACGCCCAAGGAAGACGACGGTGACAATCCGGAGGATAAAACCCCCGGGAAAAAGCCGAAGCGACGGCGTAGACGCCGTTCCAAATCTAGCAATAGTAAAAATATCAGCAAGAGCGCCACAAGGATGGATACTCCGGTTAACCCCGAAGGCAACAACGACCAAATGGAACCAGCGATGGAGCATGACAAACTAGGTCATGCCGAACACAGTTCGGAGCAGATGCCCGAAGACAATGATCCAGAGGGACGAGTTCATCAAACTGGCCCAGGATAAGAAGACAGTCCGGACGATGACACATTCATCATTCCGGAAGAACGCGTGGAATGAGATAACCTCCACAGAAAGCTTATGGCCACAGCAAGAAGTCTGAAGAAGCAGAAGCAATGGCTTAAGGCCGGACAGGAAACGCTCAATCGCAGATGGAACAAAGTGCTAAACACTGAAGAAAGATACGGCGACGATCGCCATACAAAGAGCTACCCAAAGCGCAAGCTACTGCCAGAATTCGACGACGAGGTCGTTCCACGAAAGAATAACACGACCAGGAGACCAGACGTACCACTTCATAACTGCAACAAAGTAGCTACCAAAGACACGCACGATCTACGTGAGCACCTGGATAAGAAAGCTGGCGCAGCTAGGTCCATCTACGGATCTAAAGGACACACCCCGGCGGGGGACTACAATCGTCAAAACAATTATGACAACCAAATACCAGTTCGGAATAAACACCGGACACAACAACAGCCGATGGCATGCCACAGCGCGTCCAGATACAGAGGGGCTGCTCACCCCCTGTGCTTTACTGATGAAGTACTAGACCATGAATTCCCACAGGGCTTTAATCCTGTGAACATAGAGGCATACGACGGAACTACAGACCCAGGGGTCTGGATCAAGGACTTTATCCTACATATCCATATGGCCCGCGGGGATGACCTCAACGCTATCAAATATCTTCCCCTCAAGCTAAAGGGACCAGCTAGACACTGGTTGAAAAGCCTCCTAGAAAATTCAATCGGGAGTTGGGAGGAACTTGAGGACTCTTTCAGGGCCAATTTTCAAGGGACTTATGTCCGGCCTCCGGACGCCAACGATTTAAGTCATATAATCCAACAGCCTGCAGAGTCCGCCCGAAAGCTTTGGAACAAATTCCTCACTAGGAAGAATCAAATCGTTGATTGTCCGGATGCCAAAGCCCTAGCGGCATTCAAACACAACATCCATGAAGAGTGGCTCGCCAGACACCTCGGCCAGGAAAAGCCAAGGACAATGGCAGCCCTTACAAGCCTTATGACCTGATTTTGCGCGGGTGAAGATAGCTGGCTAGCCCATAAAGGCACCAGCGACCCCAGCACGTCCGAAATAAGGGATGGCAACGGGAAGCCACAGCGTAATAAAAACAAATGCCAAAACAAGGAAGAGAGCCCGGATAACTCAACGGTTAATGCCGGATTCAGGGGCTCCTGACCCAACCAGCAAAATAAAGCACCTAAAGGCAGCAAAGAGGGACCGTCCGGTTTGAACAGAGTTTTGGACAGACTGTGCCAAATTCATGGCACCCCCGATAAACCTGTGAACCACACGCACAGGGAGTGCTGGGTCTTCAAGCAGGCCGGCAAACTAAACGCCGAACACAAGGGAAGGGAAACACCAAGTGAATACGAGGATGAACCTCGCCAGGCGAACACTGGGGGACAGAAAAAAATTCCCGCCAGAGGTTAAAACAGTGAACATGATCCACGCGACTCGCACATCCTTGGGAAGGCACGAACGCGCCCATAAAGACGCACGCGATATAGAGCCCATCGTACCCACACTCAACTACTGGATGTCTTGCCCGATCACCTTCGATCACCTGGACGGCCGAACTAGTATTCGGCGCAAAGGATCAGATGCCTTGGTGCTTGACCCAATAATCGACGGATACCATCTCACTCACGTCCTTATGGATGGCGGCAGCAGTCTCAATTTAATATATGAGGACACTGTCTGCAGGATGGGGATAGACCCATCCAGGATTAGTAAAATAAACACCACCTTTGAAGGGGTGATACCGGGCATTGAAGCCTACAGCAGGGGCTCCGTCATACTGAAGGTGACATTCGGCTCTCCAGGCAACTCTAGAAGCGAAGAACTACTCTTCATCGTCGCACCCTTCCAAAGCAACTATCACGCATTGCTTGGAAGAATGGCCTTCGCCCGCTTCAACCATTGCCGCACTACGGCTTCCTTACACTCAAGATGCCTGGTCCACGCAGCGTCATCACCTTAGCGGAATAACAGAGCGCTCTTTGCACACAGAGGAACACGCAACGGCCCTAGCGACCGGACTATAAGCGGCCTCTACCAAAAAACATGACGGGTCGTCAAGACCACAGACATGGTTAGACGAGTCCGGCAGCCCATATCAAACCAGGGCACCGTATATGTAATCCCATAGCGGATACCAGGGGCTATAAACACGTAATAAAGCCCCACTCTTGGCTCAACCTTATTGGCAGGCCAACATCTTACACTTTTACTATCCATCGCATACTTACGTTGAAATCTCCTGTGAGTTTTCTTTTTTATATAATAGACAACGTTCGCGCAATACCCTTCCAGGATATGGCACAACGGAGACAAAGGCGCAGACGTGTAGCAGGGCCCCGTTCAACAGGTTTCTTTTTAGATTAAGCCCCTATGTAAACCTTTTCTATTGCCTCTTGTTGCTTAACCACCCCATGGGTTCCATACCCACAGAGAATACTGCCGTTTTTGGCATTTCGCCACGACAGATCAATGCATGTACCTAGAAACACTGGGTTTATAATGAATGGGCATTCTTGAGCCCATCATCTATTATAAAGTCCGAATACCTTCGGGAGTGTTCGGCATCACGAGTTTGGCCTTATATGCATCAGCTCCGAATCATGTCTTTGGTCAAATCTTGGGTTAGCCCGGCTCCTGGGTTTGCCGCCTTATGTTCCGTAGTTATCGGCTAGGGTGGCCAAAGGAGAACTACTGCGATTGTGCCCTGGTTATTCCGGATGAGCACCTCAATATTGAAAGCCGAAAACTGACTGTCATGATATAGCGAGAGACTGATCAACCACTCAACGACTCACCGGAATCTCTAGGATTCCTCCGCATTAACGAAGGGCCATTTCCCGGCCAGGTACATACGCGCCCATATTTGGATGCACGAGAAGGTACCAGGGGCTACATAGTAGCCCCAACATTAGAATCCCACGGCTAAGCGAAAGTGTTACAGCTATATAGTCCGGTTGCCTAGTTCGACGTGCGATCACCTCCTTAAAGGACCAAGACGTTGGGTAAAGTGTGATTAAGCACACATTTTTTTCGCGAACACCCCCGCATTTGTATGCGTGGGGGCTAAAGCCAACGACTGCTAACTTTCGGATTACATATTTATATATACATATATATAAACGGCCGCACAAGGGACAAAATCACATTTTCAGACAAACATTATAAATATATCCTTATAAATCAAAATAAAACATTGTTTTTACAATGATGTTGTTCTTCATTCGAACAAGACATTCTTCGAGCACTGCGCCTCTATTAGGCGGGCACCTTCTGTGACCTGCGCCAAGTAGTGCTCGGCCGGATATTGGCCCCCCACCGGATCCTGGGACGCTATAATAGTGGCATCCATATCCGTCCAAAACGCTTTAACGCGGGCAAGGGCCATCTGCACACCCTTTATGCCTACCTCCTCATGGCATCGATCCGAGGCACGGCCCCAAGGAACCGTTGCACCAAACCAAAGTAATTGTCCGGCTTAGGCCCCTTCGGCCAAAGATGGTCCATTAAAGACCGCATTGCAAGCCCGGACAGCCTGTGAAGCTCCGCTACAGCAGCCATCTTATCACTTAATGGCAGCGGGCGAGTGGGAGCATTGAACTGCGACCAGAAAAGCTTCTCCACTTCCTTCTCACCCTGATCTTTGAAGAACTCCATAGCATCAGCCGTACTCTTCGCCAGGTCCGCGTATGCGTCCACCGAACTCCAGCGTCCATCCAGGGGAGCGTACTTCGGATCAAAGAACTTCGTTCGCAGCAAATAGGAGCCCCCAGCCGCGATTTTACCGGCCTGTTGAAGCTCTTCCCGCGCACCCCTGAGCTCGGTCCATATTTCCTTGGTGGCATTAAGTGCCTTGCTCAGGTCGGCCGATTTATCCTCATGCTCCTTTTTCAGGAGCTCATACTGATCGGCGGCATTTTTTAACTCGATAGCCATTTCGGCTATCTTTTCCTTGCTTCGGCGATGAGCAGCCTGTTCGGCTCTCAATTCCTCGGCCGCCTTTAGGGCAGCCGCATTGCTCACCCGAGCTTGTTCCTTGGCTAGAGCATGTTCCACCCTCAGGGCCTCCACGGCAGCAGCACCATCTGCAGTCCGAACATATTACATCAATATCATGCCACCTTCATATTTTCCTATACAAGGGAAGGCATGGTACATACCTTGTGATTTGTCCAGCTGCTCGTTCACCAGCGTGATATCGGCATCAATCGATCCAATTTGCCTCGTTAGTTTGGCAACTTCAATGGACTGGCCGGCGTCCGGACCCATAGGTACCTGCACATATTTATAGCACCATTATTGGTTTATGATCCCCCGTTTGCCGCCTAGGGCGTGCAACCAGAGTCTCAGGGGCTACTATCTATATGGAGCACACCTAGCGCGTGCCTCACAACCAAAGAAATAGTGTATTCTCCATTACATACCTCAAAGCCTCTGAGCAGGCTTGTGAATGCTTCATTCAAACTGCTTGTAGCGGATGAAATCTTCTTGAGCACCGTGCTCATTACTGAGTGGTGCTCCTCCGAGAGCACGGCTCGCTCTAGGAAGCCCGTCAGTACGTCCGGTCGGACATCAAACTATGCCGGACTCTTCCCATCGCCCCCTGTCGGTGTCAAAACCGGCGGATCTCGGGTAGGGGGTCCCAAACTGTGCATCTAGGCGGATGGTAACAGGAGACAAGGGACACGATGTTTTTACCCAGGTTCGGGCCCTCTCGATGGAGGTAAAACCCTACTCCTGCTTGATTGATAGTACAAGAGTGGATCTACCACGAGATCAAGGAGGCTAAACCCTAGAAGCTAGCCTATGGTATGATTGTTGTAATGGTTGTTCGTCCTACGGACTAAAACTCTCCGGTTTATATAGACACCGGAGAGGGCTAGGGTTACACAGAGTCGGTTACAATGGTAGGAGATCTATGTATCCGTATTGCCAAGCTTGCCTTCCACGCCAAGGAAAGTCCCATCCGGACACGGGACGAAGTCTTCAATCTTGTATCTTCATAGTCTTGGAGTCCGGCCGATGATGATAGTCCGGCTATCCGGACACCCCCTAGTCCAGGACTCCCTCAGTAGCCCCTGAACCATGCTTCAATGACGATGAGTCCGGCGCGCATATTGTTCGGCATTGCAAGGCGGGTTCCTCCTCCGAATTAATTCATAGAAGATTGTGAACACCAGGATAGTGTCCGGCTGTGCAAAATAAATTCTACATACTACCGTAGAGAGAATAATATGTACACAAGCTCAATCTGCTGACGTATTTTGCGGCGTGACGTCACACCACTGCCAAGCCTTTACTTGAATCATTTTTACTATACCACCTCAGCGCGTTTAGGAAGAGGTTTCCTTGGCACGTCTTGTTGAAGCAGAGATCGTGTTCCCCTTATTCCGGGATTGCCATCAATACGGACGTGGGTAACCCAACCGCGCCCGTTGCCACGCCCCCTCTATCGAAGGTGAGTCCCAAACGGTCACGGGGACGGCTCTTGGTATTCTCCCTCTTTACAATGAGACCAAGGCTCGTTCCTTTTCTTCAACCCTCAATCGAATCTGCCCCTCGCCCCGAGTTCCAACACCCGGAGCCTCAGATTCGAGCCCTTCGGACCTTCAACAATGTCCGGCCTCGACCAACAGGGCCGGTGGATGCCCTCCTCCGTTACGGAAGAGGACGTGCAAAAGCTGAGAGAAGCCAAGTACCTGACTTACGAGATTTCGCATAGGTTGCCCGCGAAAGGGCAAGTCATTCGTACTCCCGAGCCCGGAGAAAGCGTCGTGTTTGTGTCCCACCTCCGTCGGGGTTTAGGCTTCCCGATGGATCCTTTTGTGAGAGGGCTTATGTTTTACTATGGGTTGGAATTCCACGACTTGGCTCCGGAGTCCATCCTCCACATCTCATCATTCATTGTCGTCTGCGAGGCCTTCCTCCGCACTACCCCCCACTTCGGTTTGTGGCTCAAGACCTTCAACGTGGAGCCGAAGATGATCGATGGGCGTCAAGCAGAGAGCGGCGGGGCGGTTGTAAGTAGGAGGGCCGATGCTCCATGGCCCGAGGGCTCTTTCCAGGAGGAGCTCGGCTTGTGGCAACAGGAGTGGTTCTATATAACCGCTCCCAGGGGCAGCAGGCAGAAGCCGCCGCCCATCTTTCGCTTGGGCCCTCCACAGCGGCTGATGTCATGGGTCAACCAAGGGCTCAACTGGGGGCCGTCAAAGGACATACCCCTATTGTAGGGCCGGATTCGAGACCTCCAAGAGAGGGAGATCAATTTGGTCGTAGTGATGCAGGTTATGCTGATTCGGCGTCTCCTGCCCTGCAAGCGTCGCCCCCTCCGTCTGTGGGAGTTCAATCCAGAGGGGCCACGAGCTCTTCAACACTTTATGGGTACGCACCCGTGGAGATGTGTAAATCGTTCTTCGGATCACAAGAAGTGTGTCCGGAATTGACCGAGGATGCCGGTCTAAGCGGAAATTGCCCGGATGCTCAGGTAAGTAGCCCTGTGTCCGGACACACCATTTGTTTGCGCCTTCCTGAATTTGCTTTTTAACCAATCGTCCCTTGAATAGGAGTGGATAGCGCAAGCGAAACTGATACGGTGTCCGGCCCCCCTCCCGGAGACCGCGCCAGATCCCGTGCTGGTCAGGATGCTGGAGGTTGTGCCTTCAGAGGAAGGCGAAGGGGAAAACAGAGGAACTACCGCCTCTACCAAGGAGGCTTTTGAGAAAGGGGGGATCGAGAATCCCTCCTTCCAAGGGGATAAGAGGAACACTTCCGAAAACCCGGAGGCCAAGGCCTCGAAGCGGGGGAAGAGATCTTCACCAGAGGGTCCTGCGTCTGGGGAGGCCCCGGCCGCACTATCTCCCCTAAGGAATCAGCCCTTCAGCGAGCCGTAAGTAGAAAAAGGGGAGTTTTGTAATAAGGGACATCCCTATTTGTGCTTCTGAGGATAACCTAAGTTTTTACCTTGTAGTTCGGATCTTCGTCCTTCTCAGATGAGCTCGTCTTCGGGGGACCTTCGTCCGAAGATGATGGAGAGCGAGACGCCTCCATCTGCCGCACCGTCAGGTGGGGTGGACGACCCTGAGGTGTCATAACGGAGGGTATCCCCAAGTCCGGCAGGGCCGAAGAGTTCGGCACCAACTGGTGTACGGCCGGGGGAGCTGAAGGATCTGCTTGAGAGGGCGTCTATCTCAGAAGATCACCGTACATTGATGAGTATGGTGATTGGAAGAATTTCATCGGCTGAAGGCGGGCTGCATGATGCCGCCAGAAGTTTGCTGGCGGGGTTTGAGGTACGTAAAAGTGACATACCTTTTGACAGTTTTGCACATAAAGCGCGCCCTGTATAGATAGTAGCCCCTGAGACTCGGTATGTTGTCGAAAGCGACAGCGTGCCGAGGATCATAATCTCAGGTATTAATTTTCACCTTTCCTACACAGGTGGCGGATAGTCCGGTGGCCAGCCGGACTGATGGAGTTGCTGAACTAAGGCGGCAACTCGACGTTGCGGATGCGGACATCGCGCTGGTCAATAAGCGACTTGACGAGTCGCAGGGTAGGTTGTTTCTCCGTGGTCACCTAGTGAGGGAGCCGAAGCTCACTCCTTACAACATGTGTGTTTGATGCAGATGGTGCCGCTGCTGTGGAGGACCTTCGAGCAGAGCTTGCTTGAGCCAAGGAGCAGGCCAGGAGGAGTGATGCGGCTACCTCGAAGGCGGCCGAAGAGCTAGAAGCCGAAAGGGCTGCTCACTGCCGAAGCAGGGAGGAGATGGCCGAAATGGCCGTGAAGCTGAAAGATGTTACCGACCGCTATGAGGTTCTTGAAAAAGAACGCCGAGCGGAGCAAGAAAGCCTGAAGAAGGCCACCGCCGAAGCCAAGGATGCCCGTTCTGCAATGAGGGCTATAGAGGAGGAGCTGCGCCAGGCCGGAGATATTGCGGCTGGCAAGCCTTTTCTGCTGCGCAGGAGGTTCACAGATCTGAAGTATGCTCAGCTTGGCCAGCTGTGGGGTTCGGAGGATCCTTATATGGATTTAGCGGCGAGTGCGGCAGATGTTATTGTGCACTTCCGAAGTCAAAAGGATCACGAGACAGAAGAGCTTTTTTGGTCTCAATTCCACAGTCCGGAGCGTTCACTTCCGCTAACCGATCGGTTGGCTGAGTGGGCTGAGCTGAATAGATTGTCCGGACTTGCCATGACGGATATCGTGGCTCATGTCTGGCCGGATAGGCCCAAGCCGAAGAGTTATTTTGGCTTATTGCAGCAATTCCTTGGGGCAGTGCCGCATATCAAGGCGATGAAGCGGTCGGCTTGCATAGAGGGTGCACGAATGGCCCTCGCCCGTGTGAAGACATAATGGACGGAGATGGATGCCACCGATGTTGCAACCCGGGGTTCGGACGAGAGTCGGTTACCCGCCAAGCACTATTTTGGGGAAGTTCTGCGTGGTGCTCGTGTAATTGAGTCGCAGTGCTCAAAAAATGTCATGTTCAAATGATCTTAATGGTTTGTAAAACGATATTCATAATATAAGTGATTTTTATACTTGTGCGTTCAAGTATTGGAATATCTCCTATGCGGCCGTTAATGTATACTTGTGTATAACCTGAAAGATGGCAGTCTTCGGCTTCAGCCCCCACGCACATAGTGTGGGGGTGTTTGCAAAGTAGCGCATTTTCACACTTAATCCAACGTCTTGGCCCTGTGAAGGAGGTGGTAGCGTAGCAAACAAGGCAACCGGACTATAATGCTTTATCACTTTCACTTAGCCATAGGAGTTCGAAGGTGGGGCTACGACATAGCCCCTAGGGGCACCGCGCTCTCCGAATTTGGGGCGTGTATGTGCCTGACCGGGAAACGGTCCTTCGTCAAATCGGAGGAATTCTAAACATTCTGGTAGTCGATTGAGTGGTTGACCAGTCTCTCGCTATATCATGACAGTCAGTTTTCGGCTTTCTCTACTGAGGTGCTCACCCGGCCGAACCGGGGCACAATCGCAGTAGTTCTCCTGGTGCCGCGTTAGACGATGATACGGAACGTAAGGCAGCAAAACACAGGAGCCGGGCAAACCCAACATTTGACCAAAGACATGATTCGGAGCTAATGCATATAAGGCCTAACTCGAGACGCCGAACACTCCCTAAGATATTCGGTCTTTATGATAACGGGCAGATCAATGCCCTAAACCCCTAGTGTCCAGGTACAGGCGAAATTTTTTGACGCGGCCGATGCCAAAACGCTAGTCTCATCGGTTATGGTCAAAAACCGGTGGATGTGAATCAACAAGAGACAGTAAGAAAGGTTTACGCAGGGTCTTATCTGAAAAGAATCCTTGCCACGGGTCCCTGCTGCACGTCTGCGCCTGTGTCTCCGTTGTGCCATATCCTGGACGGGTGTACACGCTGTTCATCTGTAAAAGAGAGGAACTTAGTTTGAAAAGAAATCGTGCAAAAAATGTATTAAAAATCGAAGTATGAATGAATGACTAAAGCTGAGCTTTTATTGGCTCTTTATTGCTCATACGCACAGCCCCTTGTGAAGGGGTGTGCGGCTAGGGAGCCCCTAGTTTATTTATGCCGGACTCGCCTAGCCATGTCCGGGGTCTTGAACGACCTTTTAATGAGATGATGCCGCGTGGACCGGGCATTTTAAGTGTAAGAGACGCGTAGTGCGGTATTGCGTTAAAGCGGACAAAAGCTTCACGTCCCAACAGTGCTTGATGGCTACTTGTGAATGGAGCGACATGAAAGATTAGCTTTTCGCGACGGAAGTTGTCGGGTGATCCGAACACAACTTCTAGTAGTACGGAGCCCGCGCACTTGGCGTAAGGGCCTGGCGTCACTCCTTTGAAGGAAATGGGGCTATGGCGAATTTTAGTAGGGTATATCCCCAACTTGCGGATTGTGTCCGGATATAGCAGGTTTAAATCGCTGCCGCCGTCCATTAGGACTTGTGTAAATTATAGTCCGTTGATTATGGGATCCAATATCAGAGCAGTCCATCCTGCGTTTCGAATACTTCTGGAATAGTCCAGGTGGTCGAAAGTAATTGGTTTTAACATCCAATCTCGGGGTTCCGCTGGGGTGGACCGTGCGACACGTACTTTAGCGGGTGCCGCACTATTGTTCCATATTATCACATGAAGTGAATTTACTGTTTTGACTTCTTGTGGGAAAGTATTTTGTTTTCCGGCGCTCTGCTGGTGGGGTTTGTCGTCATCCTCGCTTAGCGCGTCGAGCCCCTTGTGTTCGGCGTTGAGTCGGCTGGACTGTTTGAAGACCCAACAATCTCGGTGGGTGTGGTTTGCAGGCTTCCCGGGGGTACTGTGGATTTGACATATCTAATCCAAAATTTTGTTTAGGCTGGATAGCTCATCACTGTTGTCCTTAAGAGGCAGTGTTTTGTTGTTCGGCCGCGAGCTTTTGAATCCGGCGTTGACCGTCGTGTTCCTTGGGCTCTTTTCTTTATTTTGGCGCTGGTCCTTTCTGCGCCGTGATTTTCCGTTTTCATCTCTGATCTCGGATGTACTCGGGTCTCTGGTGCTGCATCTTGCTAGCCAGCTATCTTCCCCCGCGCAAAAGCGGGTCATGAGGCTTGTTAGCGCGGCCATTGTTCTTGGCTTTTCCTGGCCGAGGTGTCTAGTGAGCCATTCGTCTCGGACGTTATGTTTAAAAGCTGCTAAGGCTTCAGCGTCCGGACAGTCGACTATTTGGTTCTTTTTGGTGAGGAACCTGTTCCAGAATTTGCGCGCTGACTCTCCGGGCTGTTGGGTTATGTGACTTAAATCATCTGCATCCGGAGGACAGACATAAGTCCCCTGAAAATTTGCTCTAAACGCGTCCTCGAGCTCTTCCCAACTTCCAATGGTATTTTCTGGGAGGCTTTTGAGCCAATGCCGAGCTGGCCCTTTGAGCTTGAGGGGCGGATATTTTATGGCATGGAGATCGTCTCCTCTAGCCATATGTATGTGCAGGATGTAATCCTTAATCCAGATTCCGGGGTCTGTTGTTCCGCCGTATGCCTCTATGTTTACGGGCTTGAACCCCGCTGGAAATTCCTGATCCAGTACCTCGTTGGTGAAACATAGTTGGTGTGCGGCGCCCCTGTATTTAGGTGTGCCGTTGTCTTAGAACACTCGACGTGTTGTGTTGCTTCCTGGGGCCCTCTTCTTTGGCCCATAAATGGACCTGACCGGGCCATCTGTTTTGCGAGGATCATGTGCCGGCTTGTGTGCGGCGCCGCTTGTCGCTCTTGGCCTGTCATCTGGTCATCTATCCGGCCAGGCGGCCTCTTTGCTTTTTGACTGTGGGGGCTCTACGGCCTCCTCGTCGAATTCGGGCAGCAGCTTGCGCTTAAGGTAGCTCTTTGTTTGGTGGTTGTTGCCATATTTGTCCGCGGTCTTGAGTACTTTGCTCCACCTCATCCTGAGTATGTCTTCCGCTGTTTTGAGCTTCCGTTTCTGCTTCTTCAAACTTCTTGCAGTGGCGACAAGCCTTTTGTGAAGGTTCTTATGCTCCGGTGGTGTGTCCGGCGTGAGATCGTCTGGACTGTTGTTTTCGCCGGGGATGGGTTGATTATCCGATTCATCCTGTTCGGATGGTTGCTTGGTTGCATGTTCGTCGCCCACTGGTTTGCCCTGCTTTACGGTTGGGTCATTATGAGTGCTGTTGTTATCGAGGCGGGACTTGGGGCGGCGCTTGCGTCGCCGTTTTGGTTGTTTCCCTGGGGAATTATCCTTCGCCGTGTCCCGTTGTTCCTCATTATCGCTCCCTTTTGGGGTATCCACCATATATACATCATGAGTTGAGGTGGCCTTCCAGTGCTCGGTAGGCGCTAGTTCTTGGTCGTCTCCGGCATCATCGTCCATACCGTCGATGTCTTCGGAGTCGTAGTCTAGCATGTCGGTTAGATCATCGACAGTGGCTACAAAGTGGGTGGTGGGTGGGTTTTGAATTTCTTCGTCGTCCGCATCCCAACCGTCCTGACCGCAGTCCGGCCAGGGCTCTCCTGATAACAAGAGATGTTTTAGCGAATTCAGGATGTCGCCAAAGGGTGAGTGCTGAAAGATGTCTGCGGCGGTGAACTCCATGATCGGCACCCAATCGGATTCGATTGGTAGAGGCGCAGGAGGTTCGGAGTCCGGCGGGGAGTCCGGCACCTCAGAGTCACGAGCTTTACGAGGGACAAGGTCAGTATTTGGCTCCGTCGCCGTAGAGATTGCAGCTCCCGAGGCGGTGTCCAGCCACCTGTCCTCGATCTGCACGGTCGGCTCCGAACTAGGGGTCGGAGCGGACTCATGTGCGGCTTCCAGGGCACTGTTCGGCGGCAGAGCTAAATCATGCCCATCGTGACAGTGCGGCGCGCTCGGCTGTGGCTCGAATCCGTCGAAGATCAAGTCTCCGTGGATGTCGGCCGTGAAGTTTAGGCTTCCAAATATGACCTGACGGCCAGGGCCGTAGCTTTCGATCTGCTCCAAATGGCCAAGCGAATTGGCCCACAGTGCAAAGCTGCCGAACATGAAGATCTATCCGGGGAGAAAAGTCTCACCCTAGACTGCATGGTTGTTGATGATTGAAGGAGCCATCAAGCCTATCGGTGACGACACAGAGGAACTCTCAATGAAAGCACCAATGTCGGTGTCAAAACCGGCGGATCTCGGGTAGGGGGTCCCGAACTGTGCGTCTAGGCGGATGGTAACAGGAGACAAGGGACACGATGTTTTTACCCAGGTTCGGGCCCTCTCGATGGAGGTAAAACCCTACTCCTGCTTGATTGATATTGATGACATGGGTAGTAAAAGAGTGGATCTACCACGAGATCAAGGAGGCTAAACCCTAGAAGCTAGCCTATGGTATGATTGTTGTAATGGTTGTTCGTCCTACGGACTAAAACCCTTCGGTTTATATAGACACCGGAGAGGGCTAGGGTTACACAAAGTCGGTTACAATGGTAGGAGATCTACATATCCGTATTGCCAAGCTTGCCTTCCACGCCAAGGAAAGTCCCATCGTATCTTCATAGTCTTGGAGTCCGGCCGATGATGATAGTCCGGCTATCCGGACACCCCCTAGTCCAGGACTCCCTCACCCCTCGTTATAGCCAGGTGCTCCAGGTGCAGGGCGGCTGACGAATTGACTGCCGGCTTCGGCAGATCCGGACTCCTCCGTGACGACACCTCGGTGTCGCCCGCCTCATGAGTCGGAGAAGGGGGTGGGGTCTTGCTCTCTGTCATCTCCGGAGGAAGGTCCCCGAAGACGAACCCTGTTGAGAGGAGCTGCTGGCCGGACTGCAAAAGTTGAATCCTAGTTATTGATCTAGGAGAAACACAGTAACTGCGGATTGTAGATTGACTTACAGCCTGGTGGAGGGCTGGCCCATTGGAGGGCATGGTGCGGTGAGGGTGCCCGTCGGGGTAAGGCCCCCTGGGGATGTCTTTTTCCCTGATTTGAGCATCTCCGCCTCCAAATCGTCGGAGGCGGCCCTCTTCTTCCCGCGCGGGGAGGAGGCCTTACCCTCTTCTCCCTGACTATCCTCCTTGGGGGAGGTAACAATTCCCCCGATTCGGATGCGTAGCGTGTGGGGTTCAGATTCTTTGTCCCTCCCCTTGTCTTTCCCCGAGGGCATTCTGCTGGGTACCCGGTCGAGCATCTTGGCCATGGTAGGGGCGGGCGAGCCTTCGGGAAGCGGTGCTGGACACCTGATTCTCTCCACCTTGCTGAGCCATTCCTGGACGCAGATGATTGTCAGAACAAACAGTCATGATAAATACAAAACAGGGTGTCCGGTATCAAGGCTACTTACTTGGGTATCTAGGCGATTACAGCTTAGGCCTGCATCCTTGGTGGTGTCCGGACATACTACTTTCTGTCCGAAGAATAATTTGCACATCTCTTCGGGCTTCAAGCTGAAGAAGTGCTTGACAGTCCGCGGACCCTCTGGATTGAACTCCCACATCCGGAGAGGCCGGCGTTGGCACGGCAACATCCGCCGGATTAACATCACTTGCGTTATGCTGACAAGGTTGATATCCCTCTCAAGAAGCTCCCGTATGCGGTTCTGCAGTACTGGTACATCACCTGCGGGCCCCCAATTCCGTCCTACGTCTGTCCAGGACGCCAACTGTGACGGAGGGCCCGAGCGGAACTCAGGGGCGGCTACCCACTTTGTGCCCCTTGGGGCCGTAACATAAAACCACCTCCGCTGCCATACATCAGATACTTCTAGGAAAGAACCCTCTGGCCATGGGGCGTTGACCTTTCTACTTATTACGGCACCTCCGCACTCCACATGTCGCCCCTCGATCATCTTCGGCTTCACATTGCAGGTCTTGAGCCATAAGCCGAAGTGTGGCGTGATGTGGAGAAAAGCCTCGCACACGATAATGAACGACGAGATATGGAGGATAGCGTCTGGAGCCAGATCATGAAAATCCAACCCGTAGTAGAATATGAGCCCCCTCACGAAGGGATCGAGGGTGAAACCCAAACCATGGAAGAAGTGTGGGATGAAAACGACACACTCATTGGGCTCCGGCATAGGGATGACCTGCCCTGGAGCAGGAAGCCTGTGCTGGATATCGGCGGTCAGGTATCCGACCTCCCTAAGCTTTGAAATGTCCTTCTCTTTAATCTAGGAGGCCACCCACCAACCTTGAGGGTCAGATCCGGACATATTGGAGGATCCGGGGGGTTGGAGCTTAGGTTTCGGGTGTTAGAACTCGAGGTGCGAGGGGGCGAAATGAAGGTGAAAATGAGGCATAGGCCTCGACCCCTTTTATAACGGTGATGAATATCAAGAGTCCTTGGTGTGTCCATTTGAGGCTTATCTAAAAACACACGGGGTAATACCAACGGCCGTCGTGGGGTCACGCACGCCCATATTGATGGCAAATCCCGTAATAAGAGGAACACGATCTCTGCCTCGACGGGACGTGCCAACAAAACCGCCACGTAACACGAGTCGAGGTGGGGTAGGAAACGTCGGTTCGCGTTAGACCAGGCCACGATGCAAGGGCACGATGCACGAAGATTGACAGCAAATCAGATTTATACCTTGAGAAGATCGTCTTGCAGATACGGACACGGTCTACATGTTCGATAACCACTTTGGAGTATTCGAAGAAGGAACCCGCCTTGCAATGCCGAAGACAATACTGCGCGCCGGACTCATCGTCATTGAAGCCTGGTTCAGGGGCTACTGAGGGAGTCCTAGATTACGGGGTATCCGGACAGCCGGACTGTGTACCACGTCCGGACTATTGAAGCGAGAAGATACAAGACTCAAGACTTCGGCCCATGTCCGAATGGGACTCTCCTTTGCGTGGAAGGCAGGCTTGGCGTTTCGGATATTATATTTCCTTCCTTGTAACCGACTCCATGTAAACCCTAGCCCTCTCCGTGTCTATATAAACCGGAGAGGTTGGTCCTTAGAAGGCCGATCACAATTACAATCATACCATCATAGGCTAGCTCTTAGGGTTTAGCCTCTACGATCTCGTGGTAGGTCTACTCTTGTATTACCCATATCATCAATATTAATCAAGCAGGAAGTAGGGTTTTACCTCCATCGAGAGGGCCCGAACCTGGGTAAACATCTGTGTCCCTTGCTTTCTGTTACCATCAGCCTTGACGCATAGATCGGGACCCCCTACCCGAGATCCGCCGATTTTGACACCGACATTAGTGCTTTCATTGAGAGTTCCTATGTGTCGTCGCTGCCAGGCTCGATGGCTCCATCAATCATCATCAACGACGCTGTCCAGGGTGAGACTTTCCTCCCCGGACAGATCTTCGTGTTCGGCGGCTTCACACTGCGGGCCAATTCGCTTGGCCTCCTGGAGCAGATTGATAGCTATGCCCCCGGCCACCAGGTCAGGTTCGGAAACTTGAACTACACATCGGATATTCGCGAAGACTTGATCTTCGACGGATTCGGGCCAGCGCCAGGAGCGCCAAAGAGTCACGATGAGCACGGCTCAGACCTGCTGTCAGATGATGCTCGGGATATCACCCCGGCAGAAGCCTCGGATCTAAATCCTAGGCAGGTTGCGTTGCCTAAGGACGGAGGGCTGGACCCTGCCCTCCAGGCCGTACCCCCATCAGCGATGGAGCCGAACACAGGCCTCCCTTCTGAGGAAGTCTGTGACTCCGAACCCCCGGATTCATATCCGAATGTAGGTTCCAGTCCACGCGTTCCCGGGCCCGTCGAGCCTGGCTGGGCTCCGGTAATGGAGTTCACCGCGGCGGACGTCTTTCAGCACTCGCCCTTTGACGACATGCTGAACTTATTGAAGTCTCTCTCTTTGTCAGGAGACTCTGGGCCGACCTATGTCCGGCTTGAGTGGGAAGCAGGCTACGAAGAAATTCGCTGCCCACCCACCACCCATTTGATAGCCACGGTTGATGACTTAACCGAGGTGCTTGACTTCGACTCCGAAGGCATCGACGGTATGGACGACGATGCAGGAGAAGACTCAGAATCTATGGGGTACCAGACTCCCGCCTCGTCACATGACATATACATGGTGGATACGCCCAAGGAAGACAACGGTGACAATCCGGAGGATAAAACCCCCGAGCAAAAGCCAAAGCGACGGTGCAGACGCCGTTCCAAATCCAACAATAGTAAAAATATCAGCAAGAGCGCCACAAGGATGGATACTCCGGTCAACCCCGAAGGCAACAACGACCAAATGGAACCAACGATGGAGCAGGACAAACTAGGTCACGTCGAACACAGTTCGGAGGAGACGCCCGAAGACAATGATCCAGAGGGACGAGTTCATCAAACTGGCCCTGGACAAGAAGACAGTTCGGACGATGACACATTCATCATTCCGGAAGAATGCGTGGAACGAGATAACCTCCACAGAAAGCTTATGGCCACAACAAGAAGTCTGAAGAAGCAGAAGCAACGGCTTAAGGCCGCACAGGAAACGCTCAATGGCAGATGGAACAAAGTGCTAGACACTGAAGAAAGATACGGTGACGATCGCCATACAAAGAGCTACCCAAAGCGCAAGCTACTGCCAGAATTCGACGACGAGGTCGTTCCACCAAAGAATAACACGACCAGGAGACCAGACGTACCACGTCATAACTGCAACAAAGCAGCTACCAAAGACGCGCACGATCTACGTGAGCACCTGGATAAGAAAGTTGGCGCAGCTAGGTCCATCTACGGATCTAAAGGACACACCCCGGCAGGGGACTACGATCGTCAAAACAATTATGACAACCAAATACCAGTTCGGAATAAACACCGGACACAACAACAGCTGATGGCATGCCACAACGCGTCCAGATACAGAGGGGCTGCTCACTCCCTGTGCTTTACTGATGAAGTACTGGACCATGAATTCCCACAGGGCTTTAAACCCGTGAACATAGAGGCATACGGAGGAACAACAGACCCATGGGTCTGGATCAAGGACTTTATCCTACATATCCATATGGCCTGCGGGGATGACCTCAACGCCATCAAATATCTTCCCCTCAAGCTAAAGGGACCAGCTAGACACTGGTTGAAAAGCCTCCTAGAAAATTCAATCGGGAGTTGGGAGGAACTTGAGGACGCGTTCAGGGCCAATTTTCAAGGGACTTATGTCCGGCCTCCGGGCGCCGACGATTTAAGTCATATAATCCAACAGCCTGGAGAGTCCGCCCGAAAGCTTTGGAACAAATTCCTCACTAGGAAGAATCAAATCGTTGATTGTCCGAATGCCGAAGCCCTAGCGGCATTCAAACACAGCATCCATGACGAGTGGCTCGCCAGACACCTCGGCCAGGAAAAGCCAAGGACAATGGCAGCCCTTACAAGCCTTATGACCCGCTTTTGCATGGGTGAAGATAGCTGGCTAGCCCATAAAGGCACCAGCGACCCCAGCACATCCGAAATAAGGGATGGCAACGGGAAGCCACAGCGTAATAAAAACAAACGCCAAAACAAGGAAGAGAGCCCGGATAACACAACGGTTAATGCCGGATTCAGGGGCTCCCGACCCAACCAGCAAAATAAACCACCTAAAGGCAGGAAAGAGGGACCGTCCGGTCTGAACAGAGTTCTGGACAGACTGTGCCAAATTCATGGCACCCCCGATAAACCTGTGAACCACATGCACAGGGAGTGCTGGGTCTTCAAGCAGGCCGGCAAACTAAACACCGAACACAAGGGAAGGGAAACACCAAGTGAAGACGAGGATGAACCACGCCAGCCGAACACTGGGGGACAGAAAAAATTCCCGCCAGATGTTAAAACAGTGAACATGATCCACGTGACTCGCACATCCTTGGGAAGGCACGAACGCGCCCATAAAGACGCACGCGATATAGAGCCCATCGTACCCACACTCAACTACTGGATGTCTTGCCCGATAACCTTCGATCACTTGGACGGCCGAACTAGTATTCGGCGCAAAGGATCAGATGCCTTGGTGCTTGACCCAATAATCGACAGATACCATCTCACTCACGTCCTTATGGACAAGGCAGCAGTCTCAATTTAATATATGAGGACACTGTCCGCAGGATGGGGATAGACCCATCCAGGATTAGTAAAATAAACACCACCTTTGAAGGGGTGATACCGGGCATTGAAGCCTACAGCAGGGGCTCCGTCATACTAAAGGTTACATTCGGCTCTCCAGGCAACTCTAGAAGCGAAGAACTACTCTTCATCATCACACCCTTCCAAAGCAACTATCACGCATTGCTTGGAAGAACGGCCTTCGCCCGCTTCAACCAATGCCGCACTACGGCTACCTTACACTCAAGATGCCCGGTCCACGCGGCGTCATCACCGTTAGCGGAATAACAGAGCGCTCTTTGCGCACATAGGAACACGCGACGGTCCTAGCGGCCGGACTATAAGCGGCCTCTACCAAAAAACATGACGGGTCGTCAAGACCACAGACACGGTTAGACGAGTCCGGCAGCCCATATCAAACCAGGGCACCGTATATGTAATCCCATAGCGGATACCAGGGGCTATAAACATGTAATAAAGCCCCACTCTTGGCTCAACCTTATTGGCAGGCCAACATCTTACACTTTTACTATCCATCGCATACTTACGTTGAACTCTCCTGTGAGTTTTCTTTTTTTATATAACAGACAACGTTCGTGCGATACCCTTCCAGGATACGGCACAACAGAGACAAAGGCGCAGACATGTAGCAGAGCCCCGTTCAACAGGTTTCTTTTTAGATTAAGCCCCTGTGTAAACCTTTTCTATTGCCTCTTGTTGCTTAACCATCCCATGGGTTCCATACCCACAGAGGATACTGCCGTTTTTGGCATTTTGCCACGACAGATCAATGCACGTACCTAGAAACACAAGGTTTATAATGAATGGGCATTCTTGAGCCCATCATCTGTTATAAAGTCCGAATACCTTCGGGAGTGTTCGGCGTCACGAGTTTGGCCTTATATGCATCAGCTCTGAATCATGTCTTTGGTCAAATGTTGGGTTAGCCCAGCTCCTGGGTTTGCCGCCTTATGTTCCGTAGTTATCGGCTAGGGTGGCCAAAGGAGAACTACTGCGATTGTGCCCTAGTTATTCCGGATGAGCACCTCAGTAGAGAGAGCCAAAAACTGACTGCCATGATACAGCGAGAGACTGATCAACCACTCGACGACTCACCGGAATCTCTAGGATTCCTCCGCATTAACGAAGGGCCATTTCCCGGCCAGGTACATACGCGCCCGTATTCGGATGCACGCGAAGGTACCAGGGGCTACATAGTAGCCCCAACATTAGAATCCCGCGGCTAAGCAAAAGTGTTGCAGCTATATAGTCTGGTTGCCTTGTTCGACGTGCGATCACCTCCTTAAAGGAGCAAGACGTTGGGTGAAGTGTGATTAAGCACACATTTTTTTCGCGAACACCCCCGCATTTGTATGCGTGGGGGCTAAAGCCAACGACTGCTAAATTTCGGATTACATATTTATATATACATATATATAAACAGCCGCACAAGGGACAAAATCACATTTTCAGACAAACATTATAAATATAACCTTATAAATCAAAATAAAACATTGTTTTTACAATGATGTTGTTCATCATTCGAACAAGACATTCTTCGAGCACTGCGCCTCTATTAGGCGGGCACCTTCTGTGACCTGCGCCAAGTAGTGCTCGGCCGGATATTGGCCCCCCACCGGATCCTGGGACGCTATAATAGTGGCATCCATATCCGTCCAAAACGCTTTAACGCGGGCAAGGACCATCCGCGCACCCTCTATGCAAGCCGACCTCCTCATGGCATCAATCCGAGGCACGGCCCCAAGGAACTGTTGCACCAAACCAAAGTAACTATCCGGCTTAGGCCCCTTCGGCCAAAGATGGTCTATTACAGACCACATTGCAAGCCCGGACAACCTGTGAAGCTCAGCTACAGCAGCCATCTTATCACTTAATGGCAGCGGGCGAGTGGGAGCATTGAACTGCGACCAGAAAAGCTTCTCCACTTCCTTCTCACCCTGATCTTTGAAGAACTCCACAGCATCAGCCGTACTCTTTGCCAGGTCCGCATATGCATCCGCCGAACTCCAGCGTCCATCCATGGGAGTGTACTTTGGATCAAAGAACTTCGTCCGCAGAAAATGGGAGCCCCCAGCCGTGATTTTACCGGCCTGTTGAAGATCTTCCCGCGCACCCCTGAGCTCGGTCCATATTTCCTTGGTGGCATTAAGTGCCTTGCTCAGGTCGGCCGATTTATCCTCATGCTCCTTTTTCAGGAGCTCATACTGGTCGGCGACATTTTTTAACTCGATAGCTATTTCGGCTATCTTTTCCTTGCTTCGGCGATGAGCAGCCTGTTTGGCTCTCAATTCCTCGGCCGCCTTTAGGGCAGCCGCATTGCTCACCCGAGCTTGTTCCTTGGCTAGAGCAAGTTCCGCCCTCAGGGCCTCCACGGCAACAGCACCATCTGCAGTCCGAACATATTACATCAATATCATGCCACCTTCATATTTTCCTATACAAGGGAAGGCATGACACATACCTTGTGATTTGTCCAGCCGCTCGTTCACCAGCGTGATATCGGCATCAATCGATCCAATTTGCCTCGTTAGTTCGGCAACTTCAATGGACTGGCCGGCGTCCGGACCCATAGGTACCTGCACATATTTAAAGCACAATCATTGGTTTATGTTCCCCTATTTTCTGCCTAGGGCGTGCAACCAGAGTCTCAGGGGCTACTATCTATATGGAGCACACCTAGCGCGTGCCTCACAACCAAAGAAATAGTGTATTCTCCATTACATACCTCAAAGCCTCTGAGCAGGCTTGTGAATGCTTCATTCAAACCGCTTGTAGAGGATGAAATCTTCTTGAGCACCGCGCTCATTACTGAGCGGTGCTCCTCTGAGAATGCGGCTCACTCCAGCAAGCTCGTCAGTATGTCCGGCCGGACATCAAACTGTGCCGGACTCTTCCCATCGCCCCCCGTTGTAGCCAGGTGCTCCGGGTGCAGGGCGGCTGACGAATTGACTGCCGGCTTCGGTAGATCCGGACTCCTCCGTGACGACACCTCGGTGTCGCCCGCCTCATGAGTCAGAGAAGGGGGTGGGGTCTCGCTCTCCATCATCTCCGGAGGAAGGTCCCCCGAAGATGAACCCTGTTGAGACGAGCTGCTGGCTGGACTGCAAAAGTTGAATCCTGGTTATTGATCTAGGAGAAACACAGTACATGCAGATTGTAGATTGACTTACAGCTCGGTGGAGGGCTGGCCCATTGGTGGACATGGTGCGGTGAGGGTGCCCGTCGGGGTAAGGCCCCCTGGGGATGTCTTTTTCCCTGATTTGGGCATCTTCGCCTCCAAATCGTCGGAAGCAGCCCTCTTCTTCCCGCGCGGGGAGGATGCCTTACCCTCTTCTCCCCAACTATCCTCCTTGGGGGAGGTAACAATTCCCCCGGTTCGGATGCGTAGCGTGTGGGGTTTGGATTCTTCGTCCCTCCCCTTATCTTTCCCCGAGGGCATTCTGCTGGGCACCCGGTCGAGCATCTTGGCCATGGTAGGGGCGGGCGGCCTTCGGGAAGCGGTGCCGGACACCTGATTCTCTCCACCTTGCTGAGCCATTCCTGGACGCGGATGATTGTCAGAACAAACAGTCATGATAAATACAAAACAGGGTGTCCGGTATCAAGGCTACTTACTTGGGTATCTAGGCGATTACAGCTTAGGCCTGCATCCTCGGTGGTGTCCGGACATACTACTTTCTGTCCGAAGAATAATTTGCACATCTCTTCGGGCTTCAAGATGAAGAAGTGCTTGACAGTCCGCGGACCCTCCGGATTGAACTCCCACATCCGGAGAGGCCGGCGTTGGCACGGCAACATACGCCGGATTAACATCACTTGCATTATGCTGACAAGGTTGATATCCCTCTCAAGAAGCTCCCGGATGCGGTTCTGCAATACTGGTACATCACCCGAGGGCCCCCAATTCCGTCCTACGTCTATCCAGGACGCCTACTATGACGGAGGGCCCAAGCGGAACCCAGGGGCGGCTACCCGCTTTGTGCCCCTTGGGGCCGTAACATAAAACCACCTCCGTGCCATACATCAGATACTTCTGGGAAAGAACCCTCTGGCCATGGGGCGTTGACATTTCTGCTTATTACGGCACCTCCGCACTCCACATGTCACCCCTCGATCATCTTCAGCTTCACATTGAAGGTCTTGAGCCATAAGCCGAAGTGTGGCGTGACGTGGAGAAAAGCCTCGCACACGATAATGAATGACGAGATATGGAGGATAGCGTCTGGAGCCAGATCATGAAAATCCAACCCGTAGTAGAACATGAGCCCCCTCACGAAGGGATCGAGGGTGAAACCCAAACCGTGGAAGAAGTGTGCGATGAAAACGACACACTCATTGGGCTCCGGCATAGGGATGACCTGCCCTGGAACAGGAAGCCTGTGCTGGATATCGGCGGTCAGGTATCCGACCTCCCTAAGCTTTGAAATGTCCTTCTCTTTAATCGAGGAGGCCACCCACTGACCTTGAGGGTTAGATTCGGACATATTGGAGGATCCGGGGGGTTGGAGCTTAGGTTTCGGGTGTTAGAACTCGAGGTGCGAGGGGGGCGAAATGAAGGTGAAAAAGAGGCATAGGCCTCGACCCCTTTTATAAAGGTGATGAATATCAAGAGTCCTTGGTGTGGCCGTTTGAGGCTTATCTAAAAACAAACGGGGTAATACCAATGGCCGTCGTGGGGTCACGCACGCCCATATTGATGGCAAATCCCATAATAAGAGGAACATGATCTCTGCCTCGACGGGATGTGCCAACAAAACCGCCACGTAACACGAGTCAGGTGGGGTAGGAAACATCGGTTCGCGTTAGACCAGGCCACGATGCAAGGGCACGACGCACGAAGATTGCCAGCAAATCAGATTTATACCTTGAGAAGATCGTCTTGCAGATCCGGACACGGTCTACGTGTTCGATAACCACTTTGGAGTATTCGGAGAAGGAACCCGCCTTGCAATGCTAAAGACAATACTGCGCGCCGGACTCATCGTCATTGAAGCCTGGTTCAGGGGCTACTGAGGGAGTCCTGGATTAGCGGGTATCCGGACAGCCAGACTGTGTACAACGTCCGGACTATTGAAGCTTGAAGATACTGTTGGGGAACGTAGCAGAAATTCAAAATTTTCCTACGTGTCACCAAGATCTATCTATGGAGAGACCAGCAACGAGTAGAAAGAGAGTGCATCTACATACCCTTGTAGATTGCTAAGCGGAAGCGTTCAAGTGAACGGGGTTGATGGAGTCGTACTCGTCGTGATTCAGTTCACCGATGATCAAGTGCCGAACGCACGGCACCTCCGCGTTCAACACACGTACAGCCCAGTGACGTCTCCCACGCCTTGATCTAGCAAGGAGAGAGGGAGAGGTTGAGGAAGACTCCATCCAACAGCAGCACAACGGCGTGGTGGTGGTGGAGGAGCGTGGCAATCCCGCAGGGCTTCACCAAGCACCATGGGAGAGGAGGAGTAGGGAGAGAGGTAGGGCTGCACCAAGAGGGAGAGAACTCATGTGTATGGCAGCCTCGAACCTCATCTATATATAGGGGGAAGGGGGGGCTGCGCCCCCTTTAGGGTTTCCCACCCCCAAGGGGTGCGGCCAGCCCTAGATGGCAAAGGGGAGGCGGCCAAGGGGGGAGAGGAGAGGGAGGCGCACCAATATGGGCCTTAAGGCCCATCTGGACTAGGGTTTGCCCCCTCCCACTCTCCCTTGCACCCTTGTGGGGGGCGCACCAGCCCTCCTAGGGGCTGGTCCCCTCCCACACTTGGCCCACGCAACCTTCTGGGGCAGGTGGCCCCACTTGGTGGACCCCCGGGACCCTCCCGGTGGTCCCGGTACAATACCGATATCGCCCGAAACTTTTCCGGTGACCAAAACAGGACTTCCCATATATAAATCTTTACCTCCGGACCATTCCGGAACTCCTCGTGACGTCCGGGATCTCATCCGGGACTCCGAACAACATTCGGTAACCACATACAAGCTTCCTTTATAACCCTAGCGTCATCGAACCTTAAGTGTGTAGACCCTACGGGTTCGGGAGACATGCAGACATGACCGAGACGTTCTCCGGTCAATAACCAACAGCGGGATCTGGATACCCATGTTGGCTCCCACATGTTCCACAATGATCTCATCGGATGAACCACGATGTCAAGGACTTAATCAATCCCGTATTCAATTCCCTTTGTCTATCGGTATGTTACTTGCCCGAGATTCGATCGTCGGTATCCAATACCTTGTTCAATCTCGTTACCGGCAAGTCTCTTTACTCGTTCCGTAACACATCATCCCGTGATCAACCCCTTGGTCACATTGTGCACATTATGATGATGTCCTACCGAGTGGGCCCAGAGATACCTCTCCGTTTACACGGAGTGACAAATCCCAGTCTCGATCCGCATAAAACAATAGATACTTTCAGAGATACCTGTAGTGCACCTTTATAGTCACCCAGTTACGTTGTGACGTTTGATACACCCAAAGCACTCCTACGGTATCCAGGAGTTACACGCTCTCATGGTCGAAGGAAGAGATACTTGACATTGGCAAAGCTCTAGCAAATGAACTACACGATCTTTTGTGCTAGTCTTAGGATTGGGTCTTGTCCATCACATCATTCTCCTAATGATGTGATCCCGTTATCAACGACATCCAATGTCCATAGCCAGGAAACCATGACTATCTGTTGATCACAATGAGCTAGTCAACTAGAGGCTCACTAGGGACATATTGTGGTCTATGTATTCACACGTGTATTACGATTTCCGGATAATACAGTTATAGCATGAATAAAAGACAATTATCATGAACAAGGAAATATAATAATAATACTTTTATTATTGCCTCTAGGGCATATTTCCAACAAACACTTCTTGAAATTTTGTAAGGGATCATCTTATTTACTACCGTCGTCCTAAGTAAACAAGATGCATAATCATAATAAACATCACATGCAATCAAATAGTGACATGATATGGCCAATATCATTTTGCTCCTTTTGATCTTCATCTTCGGGGCTCCATGATCATCATCGTCACCGGCATGACACCATGATCTCCATCATCATGATCTCCATCATCGTGTCTTCATGAAGTTGTCACGCCAACGACTACTTCTACTTCTATGGCTAACGCGTTTAGCAATAAAGTAAAGTAAGTTACATGGCGTTCTTCAATGACACGCAGGTCATACAATAAATTAAGACAACTCCTATGGCTCCTGCCGGTTGTCATACTCATCGACATGCAAGTCGTGAATCCTATTACAAGAACATGATCAATCTCATACATCACATATATCATTCATCACATCCTTTTGGCCATATCACATCACATAGCATACCCTGCAAAAACAAGTTAGACGTCCTCTAATTGTTGTTTGCATGTTTTATGTGGCTGCTATGGGTTTCTAGCAAGAACGTTTCTTACCTACGCAAAACCACAACGTGATATGCCAATTGCTATTTACCCTTCATAAGGACCCTTTTCATCGAATCCGTTCCGACTAAAGTGGGAGAGACTGGCACCCGCTAGCCACCTTATGCACCAAGTGCATGTCAATCGGTGGAACCTGTCTCACGTAAGAGTACGTGTAAGGTCGGTCCAGGCCGCTTCATCCCACAATACCGTCGAAACAAGATTGGACTAGTAACGGTAAGCATATTGAACAACATCAACGCCCACAACTACTTTGTGTTCTACTCGTGCAAAGAATCTACGCAATAGACCTAGCTCATGATGCCACTGTTGGGGAACGTAGCAGAAATTCAAAATTTTCCTACGTGTCACCAAGATCTATCTATGGAGAAACCAGCAACGAGTAGAAGGAGAGTGCATCTACATACCCTTGTAGATCGCTAAGCGGAAGCGTTCAAGTGAACGGGGTTGATGGAGTCGTACTCGTCGTGATTCAAATCACCGATGATCAAGTGCCGAACGCACGGCACCTCCGCGTTCAACACACGTACAGCCCGGTGACGTCTCCCACGCCTTGATCCAGCAAGGAGAGAGGGAGAGGTTGAGGAAGACTCCATCCAACAGCAGCACAACGGCGTGGTGGTGGTGGAGGAGCGTGGCAATCCAGCAGGGCTTCGCCAAGCACCATGGGAGAGGAGGAGTAGGAAGAGAGGTAGGGTTGTGCCAGAACTTCGTCTATAGCTCCCATGCGCCTCCCCACTATATATAGGGGTGGAGGGGCTGGTTTCTTGCCCTCCAAGTCCATTGGGGCGTTGGCCAAGGTGGGAGGAAAGAAATCTCATTATTTCCTTCCCCACCGATTGTTATCCCCCCTTTTTAGGGATCTTGATCTTATCCCTTCGGGATATGATCTTATTCCTTCTAAGGGGGGATCTTGGTGCGCCTTGACCAGGGGTGTGGGGCCTTGCCCCCACTACCCACGTCCATGTGGGTCCCCCCATGCATGTGGGCCCCACTCCGGAACCTTCTAGAACCTTCCCGGTACAATACCGAAAAATCCCGAACATTTTCCGGTGGCCAAAATAGGACTTCCCATATATAAATCTTTACCTCCGGACCATTCCGGAACTCCTCGTGACGTCCGGGATCTCATCCGGGACTCCGAACAACATTCGGTAACCACATACAAACTTCCTTTATAACCCTAGCGTCATCGAACCTTAAGTGTGTAGACCCTACGGGTTCGGGAGACATGTAGACATGACCGAGACGTTCTCCGGTCAATAACCAACAGCGGGATCTGGATACCCATGATGGCTCCCACATGTTCCACGATGATCTCATCGGATGAACCACGATGTCAAGGACTTAATCAATCCCGTATTCAATTCCCTTTGTCTATCGGTATGTTACTTGCCCGATATTCGATCGTCGGTATCCAATACCTTGTTCAATCTCGTTACCGGCAAGTCACTTTACTCGTTCCGTAACACATCATCCCGTGATCAACTCCTTGGTCACATTGCGCATATGATGATGTCCTACCGAGTGGGCCCAGAGATACCTCTCCGTTTACACGGAGTGACAAATCCCAGTCTCGATCCGCATAAAACAATAGATACTTTCGGAGATACCTGTAGTGCACCTTTATAGTCACCCAGTTACGTTGTGACGTTTGATACACCCAAAGCACTCCTACGGTATCCAGGAATTACACGATCTCATGGTCAAAGGAAGAGATACTTGACATTGGCAAAGCTCTAGCAAATGAACTACACGATCTTTTGTGCTAGTCTTAGGATTGGGTCTTGTCCATCACATCATTCTCCTAATGATGTGATCCCGTTATCAACGACATCCAATGTCCATAGCCAGGAAACCATGACTATCTGTTGATCACAACGAGCTAGTCAACTAGAGGCTCACTAGGGACATATTGTGGTCTATGTATTCACACGTGTATTACGATTTCCGGATAATACAGTTATAGCATGAATAAAAGACTATTATCATGAACAAAGAAATATAATAATAACACTTTTATTATTGCCTCTAGGGCATATTTCCAACAGTCTCCCACTTGCACTAGAGTCAATAATCTAGTTCACATCACCATGTGATTAACACTGACAGGTCACATCACCATGTGACCAACATCCACAGAGTTTACTAGTGTCACTAAACTAGTTCACATCATCATGTGATCAAGACTCAATGAGATCTGGGGTTTGGTCATGTTCTGCTTGTGAGAGAGGTTTTAGTCAACGGGTCTGAACCTTTCAGATCCGTGTGTGCTTTACAAATCTCTATGTCATCTCCTAGATGTAGCTCCCACGCTCTATTTGGAGCTATTCCAAATAACTGTTCTACTTGGAGCTATTCTAAATTATTGCTCCATTATATGTATCCGGTCTCTCTACTCAGAGCTATCCGGATAGGTGTCAAGCTTGCATCGACATAACCCTTTATGACGAACTCTTTTACCACCTCCATAATCGAGAAAATTCCTTAGTCCACTAGTTACTAAGGATAACTTTGACCGCTGTCCTGTGATCCATTCTTGGATCACTCTTGTACCCCTTGACTAACTCATGGCAAGGCACACTTTAGGTGCGGTACACAGCATAGCATACTGAAGAGCCTACGTCTTAAGCATAGGGGACGACCTTCGTCCTTTCTCTCTATTCTTCCGTGGTCGAGCTTTAAGTCCTAACTTCGTACCTTACAACTCAGGCAAGAACTCCTTCTTTGACTGGTCCATCTTGAACACCTTCAAGATCATGTCAAGGTATGTGCTCATTTGAAAGTATTATTAAGCATTTTGATCTATCCTTATAGATCTTGATGCTCAATGTTCAAGTAGCTTAATCCAGGCTTTCCATTGAAAAACACTTTCAAAATAACCCTATATGCTTTCCAGAAATTCTACATCATTTCTGATCATCAATATGTCAACAACATATACTCATCAGAAATTCTATAGTGCTCCCACTCACTTCTTTGGAAATACAAGATTTTCATAAAACTTTGTACAAACCCAAAATCTTTGATCATCATCAAAGCATACATTCCAACTCCGAGATGCTCACTCCAGTCCTTAGAAGGATTGCTGGAGCTTTGCATACTTATTAGCATCTTTCGGGATTGACAAAACCTTCTAGTTGTATCACATACAACCTTTCCTCAAGAAAATCGTCGAGGAAACAATGTTTTGACATCCTATCTGCAAGATTTCATAAATAATGCAGTAATCGCTAATATAATTCCAACAGACTCTTAGCATCGCTACGAGTGAGAAAATCTCATCGTAGTCAACTCCTTGAACTTGTCGGAAAACATCTTAGCGACAAGTCGAGCTTTCTTAATGGTGACATTTACCATCATTGTCCGTCTTCCTTTTGAAATCCATCTGTACTCATACATGGATCCTCTCTCGGATTTTATGGCCTCAAGCCATTTATCGGAATCCGGGCCCACCATCGCTTCTCCATAGCTCGTAGGTTCATTGTTGTCTAGCAACATGACTTCCAAGACAGGATTACCATACCACTCTGAAGTAGTACGTATCCTTGTCACCCTACGAGGTACGGCAGTGATTTGATCCGAAACTTCATGATCAATATCATAAGCTTCCACTTCAATTGGTGTAGGTGCCACGGGAACAACTTCCTGTGCCCTGCTACACACTGGTTGAAGTGATGGTTCAATAACCATATCAAGTCTCCACCATCCTCCCACTCAACTCTTTCGAGAGAAACCTTTCCTCGAGAAAGGACCCGATTCTAGAAACAATTCATATTGCTTTCGGATCTGAATTAGGAGGTATACCCAACTGTTTTGGGTGTCCTATGAAGATGTATTTTATCCGCTTTGGGTTCGAGCTTATCAATCCTGAAACTTTTTCACATAAGCGTCACAGCCCCAAACCTTTAAGAAACGACAACTTAGGTTTCTCCAAACGGTGTCGTCTCAAAGGAATTACATGGTGCCCTATTTAAAGTGAATGTGGTTGTCTCTAATGCCTAACCCATGGACAATAGTGGTAATTCGATAAGAGACATCATGGTACGCACCATATCCAATAGGGTGCAACTATGATGTTCGGACACACCATCACACTATGGTGTTCCAGGCGGTATTAATTGCGAAACAATTTCCACAATGTCTTAATTGTGTGCCAAAACTCGTAACACAGATATTCATCTCTATGATCATATCATAGATATTTTTATCCTCTTGTCACAATGATCTTCTACTTCACTCTGAAATTACTTGAACCATTCAATAATTCAGACTTGTGTTTCATCAAGTAAATATTCTCAACATCTACTCGAATCATCTGTGAAGTAAGAACATAACGATATTCACTGCATGCCTCAGCACTCATTGGACTGCACACATCAAAATGTGTTGCTTCCAACAAGTTGCTATCTTGTTCCATTTTACTGAAACCGAGGCTTTTCAGTCATCCTGCCTATGTGGTATGATTTGCATATCTCAAGTGATTCAAAATCAAGTGAGTTCAAACGGTCCATTTGCATGGAGTTTCTTCATGCATATATACCAATAGACATGGTTCGCATGTCTCAAACTTTTCAAAAACGAGTGAGTCCAAAGATCCATCAACATGGAGCTTCTTCATGCGTTTTATACCAATATGACTTACATGGCAGTGCCACAAGCAAGTGGTACTATCATTACTATCTTATATCTTTTGGCATGAAAATGTGTATCACTACGATCAAGATTCAATAAACCATTCCTATAGGTGCAAGAGCACTTATTCAGGTTTAATACTAATCTTGATGGTAGAGGGAGCGTGCGATGTTAGATCACATCAAACTTGGAAACACTTCCAACACATATCGTCAGCTCACCTTTAGCTAGTCTCCGTTTCATTCCGTAGCTTTTATTTCGAGTTACTAACACTTAGCAACCGAACCGGTATCTAATACCCTGGTGCTACTAGGAGTACTAGTAAAGTACACATTAACATAATGTATATCCAATATACTTCTATCGACCTTGCCAGCCTTCTCATCCACCAAGTATCTAGGGTAATCTTGCTCCAGTGGTTGTTCCCCTTATTACAGAAGCACTTAGTCTCGGGTTTGGGTTCAATCTCGGGTTTCTTCATTGGTGCAGCAGCTGATTTGTCGTTTGATGAAGTATCCCTTTGTTCCCTTGCCCTTCTTGAAACTAGTGGTTTCATCAACCATCAACAATTGATGCTCCTTCTTGATTTCTACTTTCGCGATGTCAAACAACGTGAATACCTCAAGGATCATCATCTCTATCCTTGATATGTTATAGTTCATCACAAAGCTCTAGCAGCTTGGTGGCAATGACTTTTGGGGAAACGTCACTATCTCATCTGGAAGATCAACTCCCACTCGATTCAAGTGATTGTTGCACTCAGACAATTTGAGCACAAGCTCAACGATTGAGCTTTTCTCCCTTAGTTTGTAGGCTAAGAAAATCGTCAGAGGTTTTATACCTCTTGACATGGGCACGAGCCTGAAATCCCAATTTCAGCCCTCGAAACATCTCATATGTTCCGCGATGTTTCGAAAAACGTCTTTGGTGCCTCTACTTAAACCATTTAACTGAACTATCACGTAGTTATCAAAACGTGTATGTCCGATGTTCGCAACATCCACAAACGATGTTTGGGGTTCAGCACACTAAGCGGTGCATTAAGGACATAAGCTTTCTACTGATCGCATAATCGCTACTATCAACTTTCAACTATATTTTCTATAGGAACATATCTAAAACAGTAGAACTAAAGCGCGAGCTACGACATAATTTGCAAAAAGGTCTTTTGACTATGTTCAAGATAATTAAGTTCATCTTATGAACTCCCACTTAGATAGACATCCCTCTGGTCATCTAAGTGATCACATGATCCGAGTCAACTAGGCCGTGTCCGATCATCACGTGAGACGGACTAGTTAACGTCGGTGAACATCTTCATGTTGATCGTATCTACTATACGACTCATGCTCGACCTTTCGGTCTCCGTGTTCCGAGGCCATGTCTGCACATGCTAGGCTCGTCAAGTTAACCCTAAGTGTTTTCGCTGTGTAAAACTGTCTTACACCCGTTGTATGTGAACGTAAGAATCCATCACACCCGATCATCACGTGGTGCTTAGAAGCGACGAACTGTAGCAACGGTGCACAGTTAGGGGAGAACACTTCTTGAAATTTTGTAAGGGATCATCTTATTTACTACCGTCGTCCTAAGTAAACAAGATGCATAATCATAATAAACATCACATGCAATTATATAGTTGTGACATGATATGGCCAATATCATATAGCTCCATTGATCTCCATCTTCGGGGCTCCATGTTCATCTTGTCACCGGCTTGACACCATGATCTCCATCATCATGATCTCCATCATCGTGTCTTCATGAAGTTGTCACGCCAATGACTACTTCTACTTTTATGACTAATGCGTTTAGCAATAAAGTAAAGTAGTTTACATGGCGTTCTTCAATGACACGCAGGTCATACAATAATTTAAGACAACTCCTATGGCTCCTGCCGGTTGTCATACTCATCGACATGCAAGTCGTGAATCCTATTACAAGAACATGATCAATCTCATACATCACATATATCATTCATCACATCCTTTTGGCCATATCACATCACATAGCATACCCTGCAAAAACAAGTTAGACGTCCTCTAATTGTTGTTGCATGTTTTACGTGGCTGCTATGGGTTTCTAGCAAGAACGTTTCTTACCTACGCAAGACCACAACGTGATATGCCAATTGCTATTTACCCTTCATAAGGACCCTTTTCATCGAATCCGTTCCGACTAAAGTGGGAGAGACTGGCACCCGCTAGCCACCTTATGCACCAAGTGCATGTCAATTGGTGGAACCTGTCTCACGTAAGAGTACGTGTAAGGTCGGTCCGGGCCGCTTCATCCCACAATACCGTCGAAACAAGATTGGACTAGTAACGGTAAGCATATTGAACAACATCAACGCCCACAACTACTTTGTGTTCTACTCGTGCAAAGAATCTACGCAATAGACCTAGCTCATGATGCCACTGTTGGGGAACGTAGCAGAAATTCAAAATTTTCCTACGTGTCACCAAGATCTATCTATGGAGAGACCAGCAACGAGTAGAAAGAGAGTGCATCTACATACCCTTGTAGATTGCTAAGCGGAAGCGTTCAAGTGAATGGGGTTGATGGAGTCGTACTCGTCGTGATTCAGTTCACCGATGATCAAGTGCCGAACGCACGGCACCTCCGCGTTCAACACACGTACAGCCCAGTGACGTCTCCCACGCCTTGATCTAGCAAGGAGAGAGGGAGAGGTTGAGGAAGACTCCATCCAACAGCAGCACAACGGCGTGGTGGTGGTGGAGGAGCGTGGAAATCCCGCAGGGCTTCACCAAGCACCATGGGAGAGGAGGAGTAGGGAGAGAGAGGTAGGGCTGCACCAAGAGGGAGAGAACTCATGTGTATGGCAGCCTCAAACCTCATCTATATATAGGGGGAAGGGGGGGCTGCGCCCCCTTTAGGGTTTCCCACCCCCAAGGGGTGCGGCCAGCCCTAGATGGCAAAGGGGAGGCGGCCAAGGGGGGAGAGGAGAGGGAGGCGCACCAATATGGGCCTTAAGGCCCATCTGGACTAGGGTTTGCCCCCTCCCACTCTCCCTTGCGCCTTGCACCCTTGTGGGGGGCGCACCAGCCCTCCTAGGGGCTGGTCCCCTCCCACACTTGGCCCACGCAACCTTCTGGGGCAGGTGGCCCCACTTGGTGGACCCCTGGGACCCTCCCGGTGGTCCCGGTACAATACCGATATCGCCCGAAACTTTTCCGGTGACCAAAACAGGACTTCCCATATATAAATCTTTACCTCCGGACCATTCCGGAACTCCTCGTGACGTCCGGGATCTCATCCGGGACTCCGAACAACATTCGGTAACCACATACAAGCTTCCTTTATAACCCTAGCGTCATCGAACCTTAAGTGTGTAGACCCTACGGGTTCGGGAGACATGCAGACATGACCGAGACGTTCTCCGGTCAATAACCAACAGCGGGATCTGGATACCCATGTTGGCTCCCACATGTTCCACGATGATCTCATCGGATGAACCACGATGTCAAGGACTTAATCAATCCCGTATTCAATTCCCTTTGTCTATCGGTATGTTACTTGCCCGAGATTCGATCGTCGGTATCCAATACCTTGTTCAATCTCGTTACCGGCAAGTCTCTTTACTCGTTCCGTAACACATCATCCCGTGATCAACCCCTTGGTCACATTGTGCACATTATGATGATGTCCTACCGAGTGGGCCCAGAGATACCTCTCCGTTTACACGGAGTGACAAATCCCAGTCTCGATCCGCATAAAACAATAGATACTTTCAGAGATACCTGTAGTGCACCTTTATAGTCACCCAGTTACGTTGTGACGTTTGATACACCCAAAGCACTCCTACGGTATCCAGGAGTTACACGCTCTCATGGTCGAAGGAAGAGATACTTGACATTGGCAAAGCTCTAGCAAATGAACTACACGATCTTTTGTGCTAGTCTTAGGATTGGGTCTTGTCCATCACATCATTCTCCTAATGATGTGATCCCGTTATCAACGACATCCAATGTCCATAGCCAGGAAACCATGACTATCTGTTGATCACAACGAGCTAGTCAACTAGAGGCTCACTAGGGACATATTGTGGTCTATGTATTCACACGTGTATTACGATTTCCGGATAATACAGTTATAGCATGAATAAAAGACTATTATCATGAACAAAGAAATATAATAATAACACTTTTATTATTGCCTCTAGGGCATATTTCCAACAGATACAAGACTCAAGACTTCGGCCCATGTCCGGATGGGACTCTCCTTTGCGTGGAAGGCAAGCTTGGCGATCCGGATATTATGTTTCCTTCCTTGTAACCGACTCCATGTAAACCCTAGCCCTCTCCGGTGTCTATATAAACCGGAGAGGTTTGTCCTTAGAAGGCCGATCACAATTACAATCATACCATCATAGGCTAGCTCTTCGGGTTTAGCCTCTACGATCTCGTGGTAGATCTACTCTTGTATTACCCATATCATCAATATTAATCAAGCAAGAAGTAGGGTTTTACCTCCATCGAGAGGGCCCGAACCTGGGTAAACATATGTGTCCCTTGCTTTCTGTTACCATCAGCCTTGACGCACAGATCAGGACCCCCTACCCGAGATCCACCGGTTTTGACACCGACAATCGGTCTAGCTATCCAAATTTAGTTTGCGCCGTCAGTATATTCCGACAAAAAATGCCAGGTGATATCCATCTAAGTATGTTTTATTGGCACATATGGTTTTTGTCAAAGAACAATTATTTTGGCTTGTGATATTTATATGCAGGACCATAATTCATTACAAAGGTGTCGTAAGGGGGCGTGCGCGAATATTGTTTTTGCACTAACGCTTGTCCGTGCCATGCTGCTTGATAGATACGTGCGCAAAGTCGCCGCCCCCACTACATCAACACCTGTGACTAACTCGTCGTCGGTGCTGCGATTGCCTCGCCCGACCGCACTGGCTTACAAAGCCACGACCGGCTCATCTGTCTGCTCCCGCAGCCGACTCGGCTATGATTTTCAGCTTCACCGTGGTGATTATCAACTCCGCGGTGGATAATTACTGGATGACATATCAGGTGAAATCCATCCAGTATATTTTTATATTACATATTTCTTTCTTTAAAAAAGAGCAATTACTCCAGCTTGCAAGTTCTCCAAGGTAGGACAAGTTTTCTACTGCAAAAGGGACTATTATATCACTGAACTATTGAATGACTCATACCGGTTTATATCACGGCCAAATATGGAGAATCTCAAGACAACTCCTCGAGACGTCTTAAGACTCGGGGGCTATGATGACATGACTCGGAGGAATTGGCCAGTTTCAATGAATTCAAGAACTCCGGGTCATTACAGGGAAAGATAACCCGGTCCCGGAGACTGCTACCATATTGATGAAAATTTAAAGGCCGTCAGAAAAATTCCGGCTTAAAATGAAGGATTCCGGTTTACAATCCGGTTCAAGGGAAATCTGTCTCTCATGAAGCTTTGAGCTCTCAATATCAGGTTTAAAATTCCGGTTGAAAAAGAATCCATCTCTCACAAGTTCGAGTTCTCAGGAAAATTAAAGGTTGCCAAAGAGAACCTGCTGCCATGATGCACGGTTCAAACATGGGCATCCTGCCTTATTGGCTTGTCATATTATTGATCACTTGGGGGCTTCCTGCTCATTGAGCATAGCTATGAATACCCTCTTGATCCGGCTTGTACGCCTTAATTGCAAATACCATGGGGGCTTCCTGCTCACTGAGCATAGCTATGACTACCCTCTTGATCCGGCTTGTACACCTTGATTACAAAATACTTGGGGGCTTCCTACTCATTGAGCATAGCTGTGACTACCCTATTGATCCGGCTTGAATGCCATTGCTACAACCCATTTGGGGGCTTGCAGCCCGGGTTAAAGGAGCCAAAGAGAGTCTGGTGCAGAGCACAACTCAAACATGGGCACCCTGCTTTAACGGCTCAATATATATCACTTGGGGGCTCCCTGTTCATTGAACATAGCTTTGATAACCCTTTTGATTGGCTTGAAATACCAGGTGTATACACCAAAAATTTTAGTTGATCCTGCCTTGTACGTCTGCCACTCCGCCCAGGTAATCCTGGAATGATCCGTCGAACTCTTGACAGTGAATCTTATTAAGACCCTGAACTTGTCAAGGTTAAAACGGTGGTTGGTCATGTGAGGCCCAGCTTACATGTTTGAATGAAGGATTAACTTCGTGGCTGTGCAGCCCATGAAAAGCACTTGATGTTGAGGCTTGGCCACCTATGAAAGCCGTGATTTTTTGTTATTTGCTTTGAACATTTTTGAGTTCATCTTGTGTACCATATTGACATATGGTTTAAAATTGGTTCAGGCCATGTTGCCTTGATCCTTCTGATTCATATTTGAATTTATCCGGAGTTTTGATAACCTGGCCTGGCTTTGGACGAACCAGTGTGATTTAGTTATGTGCTTGGAGATGTTCACTCTAAGTATTTTGGATGTTATCCTTGCTGCATATGGCGTTGTAAGCCGGCAGTATGAACTGATTTCACCGGCCATGTAGCCTTGATTATATGGCTCATCATTGAGCATCTTTGGGTTTGATATCCTGCCCTGATAGAAGACTTTTAGTCACCAAGGTATTTTGCCTTGAGCAATCAAATTGATGGTATTTCATGACTCCGGATTGATACTGGCCCCGGATTATAATAGGCATCACCATGGTATTAATCTATAGGTATGTCTTTCAATAATGGTATGAATATTTTGGTTTTGGTAGACCACCCTGGCTATGGACTTTAAGTCGCCAGTATACTTTGGATTGCGCAATTGGGATTATGCGCTTATGAATACTTGGGTTGTCACCCTCACGGGATGTGGTGATGTAAGCCGGCAATTTGAGCCAATTTTCCAGGTATATTTTAAAATTGTTGGATAGAAATGCGAGGTTTGATAACCCGCCCTAGCTTTGGATGTTAAGTCGCCAGTATATTTTGGATTGCTCCATTGTAATCATGCGCTTATAAATTATTGGATTGTTACCCTCATTGGATATGGCGATGTAAGCCATCAGTATAAATCAATCCCGCAGGTATGTTTTCCTGGTCATATGAATATGCGAGGTTTGATAACCCGCCTGGGCTTTGGACTTTAAGTCGCCTGTATATTTTGGCTTGAATGGCCTTGATTTTAGTCTTTCCATAATTGCATAAGACTATTATGTTTGGGTTGTTACCCGCCCTGGTTTTTAACGTTAAGTTGCCAGGGCATATGTTGTTTAAACTTTGTGTAGGACATGCACAGCTTTACACATAAGTAAGAATGCTGCTACGAATCATTAAGTTTAAACCCATTATCTGGCCATCTGAAGATATTGTCGGGTTATCCAACTCCGGGTTATATTGCTCAACATTGAGTTTATTGAGGCTATGAGCCGCCAAAGTGATCTTTTCAAAAACTGGACATGACTATGAGCCGCCATGGATGGCCTATCAGTTTTTGATTTTTACAAAGGCTATAAGCCGTAGGGTTGTATCCCGGAGGACAATGGATGCGCATTAAGTCACTAATGACCAAGAGCCGCTAGATTATACTATTCCAATCTTTAATAGCCAACTTGGCTAGATTTTTATTATGATATTGACTGATTGACGTTTTCAAAGTCGCCTTAGTGCAATGACTATTATTTCTTTATCAATGGATATGATTTATTCTACAATAGAAGGAATAGTCCCGAGTCACTGCAGGCTTACGACCCGACACTTGGGGGCTACATTATTCAAATCATGATTATATCAAATATGGAAGTCCCATGTCGATGAAAGCATGCACCATGACACTTGGGGGCTAATGCAAAGTCATTTTTTACTCGTCTTATTGAAGACCTGACTCATCACATCGTAATGAGCCGGCCCTTGGGGGCTACTAGTTGCTCCTGTGAAAAATTCAAAGTACACACGCCTTAATCCATTATATTGAAGGGTCCATCGCTTCGTTGGTAGAGCACAAGGATCTTAACCTTATGGTCGTGGGTTCGAGACCCATGGTGGGGGTTACATCATATGATGTTATGTTCAGTGAAGTATATATAAAGTCCCAACTCAGTATTATCTTACTGAGCCGGCCCTTGGGGGCTACATGTTGCTGCTCAAGTCTACATGATCATATCTACAAAGTCCCTGCTCATTATTACATAATGACTTGACACTTGGGGGCTACACATGGGAAGTTCAAAATGTGCAGTTTATGATTAACGGCTTACATGAACAACCCGGATTTCTCCAAGTTGCAGCATTTATATTGAAGCAAGTCCTAATCTGTTACTATGCTCCCTTCTTAAGACTTGGTGGCTACAAGTGATATGCATATAAGGGAGGTACATTTTCAAGCTTGATTTTAGCAACAATTATGACCTGGTGCTATCAATATTTATAAACCGGATATTTTGGCAATGATAAACCGGCAAGTTCTACATCTTTAAGCCAGCTGAAAATCAGATGAGTATTTCAAGACCAATATTTTTGTTAAGCATTGGGAGTTGAATCAAATGAATTATTCTTCACAATATTTTTCTGGGAGAAACCAATGTCAGCAAATTGATTATGAAGCTGGCCTATTGACCCGGATTTTCTAGAAGAACGCAATGACAAGGACTTAAGGATGATCAGGTGCCGGCTTACAAGAATATTTAACTCAGAGCACAACCTGTCAAATTTGTTCTTATGTTTATGTTGCAGATCAGTTCAATATGGATAAATCCAAATTAAACTGGGGGCTAATGTCGGGGATATACCCCTCCGTATGACCCGCCCGGAAATATGACCCGACCGGACTTGGCGACTCACCAGAGACCCGACTGATACTTGGCGACTCACTGGAGACCCGCCCGAACATCGGTGACCCATTAGTGACCCGGCGGGCAGGTTAGACGATCGACAAGACCCAATGGCCCAGAAGGCGACTCGTAGGAAGGTCGGCTTATGTTCTGGTGGGCCAGCGTAAGAAGAAAGGCATAAGGAATATTTGCCTTACAAAGGAAGCAATACTAGGACTCTACTTGCAATAGAGTAATCCTAATCCTACTGGGACTCCACATGTAACCCGCCCCTCCAACTTATATAAGGAGGGGCAGGGCACCCCAAGAATGGGAGATAATCTCTAAGGCTAGATACAATTAGAGGAGAGTCGGCTTATACAGCAACTCCCTCATGAGCATAATGAGACCTAGCCACAAACAGCATGTAGGGCTATTACCGGATGATGTTTCTCAGGGCCTGAAGCTGTATAAACCCTTGTCTTGTGTGTTAATCCGCCTTGCTTCTCTCATCCCGATCAACCCCTCTCAAGCTACCACATAGATGCGTTGGCCTCATGACTAAGTCCTCACAGTAGGACATCTGCCGTGACAAATCCACGACAGTTCGCGCCCACCATGGGGCCTACGCATGGTGGTGTTGAGTTCTTGGAGGGATCTTTTCTAGGGGTCGAGAAGTTCGCAATGTTTCGGATGAGGAAGAGCTGGTCAGAGAGGATTTACATTAGCTTCGAAGTTCATCAAGTTCAAATTTACAATTGATGAGATTTTAGGTTCGGTAAGAATTAAGGTTGCGATCAACTCTGCTCGGCCACTATCTTGCAAGTCCTCGAAGAGGAAGGTTTTCCCATTGTTGTCAACATCGATCTAGCGGAGGGCTCAAGACTTGCGCCTCAGCCGCCCAGAGCAAAAGAAAATCAATCCTGACAGAGTCCTGATAGAGGTCCCAGTCCGTGTATGTTTCGGAGATCAAAATCAAACATGTAACCCACCCCTCCAACTTATATAAGGAGGGGCAGGGCACCCCAAGAAGGGGAGATAATCTCTAAGGCTAGATACAATTAGAGGAGAGCTGGCCTATACAACAACTCCCTCATGAGCATAATGAGACCGAGCCACAAACAACATGTAGGGCTATTACCGGGTGATGTTTCCCGGGGCCCGAAGCTATCTAAACCGTTGTCTTATATGTTAATCCGCCTCGCGTCTCTCATCCCGATCAACCCCTCTCAAGCTACCACATAGATGCGTCGGCCTCATGACTAAGTCCTCACAATAGGACATCTGCTATGACAAATCCACGACAGTCCCCATAAGAGAAAATGATTTTCCTTTGCCACCTGCTTTCCTTGATTATAATGCTATGGTATGCGACCAGTTTCTTGAGAGAAATGAACAGTCCCTCCTGTATCGACAAATCTTTGACAGGCAACATGCTGTCCATATTACCCCTCCTACTCCTGCTTTCTTTGACTCACAGGTAAAACGAAGATACTTTATAACCAGGGAGGAGGCAGCTGAGTACGAGAGAGAGAGGGAGACTGCTCGCCTTCACGAGGCAGCCCTCCAGGCGGTAGCTGTCGCACCCCAGTACAATCCCAACTACCACTTTGGATATCCACCAGGCCAGTCGTGTCCCTAGACCAACTTAGGCCAAAAGCCTAAGCTGGGGGGAGTGCGTATCTCCCACCGACATTACATCCAAGTCCACACACTTATTCCAGTTGTCGGTGTTCATACCTTTCCATTGTATCATCCTTGCTAGTCTTTTTTTTTTCACTTTCTTCTTGTGTGATTTGAAAAACTTTGAGAAAATCCAAAAAAAATAGTTTTAGTTTCTTTCTAGTTCAATTAGTTGTAGTATTAAAAGAAAACCCAGAAAGATTTCTTGTTCTTCTTTTGCTTGTTGGGAGCTTTCCCATGTAAATAGATTTTCTTGTTTTTGTTTTCTTTTTGTTAATTTGCTTTCTTCAGAAAAACAAAACACCAAAAAGATTTCAGTGTGTTTCTTTGAAATTCTTTTTTTTTCTTTGGGTCGTAAGGAGAAGACCATGATGAACATGTTGAGTGGCTCTCATATGCATTATTGTTGATTTAACAGAGAGCCGTATTACCTTGTCTTCTCCTCTAAATAAATGTTTGCAGATTCCAGCTTAGTCCAATGCACGTGCACTCTTATTATTATTCACATCATTCAGTCATGTAATGGAAGGCAATAATGATGATATTTGATGAATTGATTGAGATGGAGAAAAGCTGGTATGAACTCGGCCTATTTTGTTTTTGTAAATATGATTAGCTCATTGTTCTTGATTCAGCCTATTATGAATGAAACATGTTTGCAAAGACAATTAGAGATTATAGTTACTCATCCCATGCTTAATTAGCTAGGAGTGTATAATAGTTTGTCTTGAGTGTCAACATGCATTTTAAAATAGTTATGATGTAGTATGATAGGATGGTATCCTCCTTTGAATGATTCAAGTGGCTTGACTTGGCGCATGTTCACACATGTAGTTGAAACCAAATCAACATAGCATCCATGATATTTGTGTTCACGGTGATTTATACCCTACTCATGCTTGCATTCAATGTTGGTTAATCTCAATGCATGTTTATAACCACTATCGCTCTCTAGTTGGTCGCTCCTCAATCTTTTGCTAGCCTTCACTTGTACAAAGCGGGAATACTGATTGTGCATCCACTTCCTTAAACCAAAAGTTGTTCCATATGAGTCCACCATACCTACCTATATGCGGTATTTACCTGCCATTCCAAGCAAATTTGCATGTGCCAAACTCTAAAAATCTTCAAATGATAATCCATTTTGTATGCCTGAATCGCTCATGTAGTGACTGGGGGCTGTCAGTATCTTCCATGCTAGGTGGGTTATTCTCACGATGAGTGTTCATTCACTTGTCATTCACGAGAAAGTGGCTGGTAATCGGGATGCCCAGTTCCACGCTCAAAATCAAATCAAAATATAATCATAAAACAAAACTCCCCCTACACTGTTGTTGGTATGGACGGTACCCATGGATTTGGCTAGCCGTGGAGTGTGATTGATTGGTGGAGGGGGAGTAAAAACTTTATTATTCTATTTGGGAACCACCTATAATATATCTAGCATGGAAGATAGTGAGATCTCTTGGTTGTTATGTTGAAAATGAAAGGATACCGCTCAAAATTATATTCATCTCTGTTTCAAAAGCTCCAAGCTCTAGCACCTCTGCAAATCCCTGCTTCCCTCTGCGAAGGGCCTATCTATTTACTTTTATTGTTGAGTCATCATCCTCTTATAAAAAAGCACCAGTTAGAGAGCACCACTATCATTCATATGCATAGTTATTAATTTATATTGACTTTGACTATGACTGGATCTCTTTTGCCATGATCAGTAGCAAAGTAGTTTGATAGTTTTAGTAGTAGTAATAGTAGCAACGGTAACAGTAACAGTGATAGCAGTATTTTGTAGCAAGTGTAATAGTGATGATAGTAGTTGTAACTTAGCAGAAACAATATAAAATAAAATTGTAGGCATTGGATCGGTGACTTGTTGGATGATATTCATCATGAGACAGTTATAACCTAGGGCGATACGGCACTAGCTCCAGTTCGTCAATATAATGTAGGCATGTATTCCGTAAATAGTCATACGTGCTTACGGAAAGAACTTGCATGACATCTTTTGTCCTACCCTCCCGTGGCAGCGGGGTCCATATTGGAAACTAAGGGATATTAAGGCCTCCTTTTAATAGAGAAGCGGAACAAAGCATTAACACATAGTGAATACATGTACTCCTCAAACTGCGGTCATCACCGGGAGTAGGCCCGACTATTGTCACTCCGGGGTTGCCGGATCATAACACGTAGTAGGTGACTATAACTTGCAAGATCAGATCTAAAACATGGATATAATGATGAAATCATAAATGGTTCAGATCTGAGTTCATGGCACCCGGGCCCAAAGTGACAAGCATTAAGCATAGAAAAGTCATAGCAACATCAATCTAAGAACATAGTGGATACTAGGGATCAAGCCCTAACAAAACTAACTCGATTACATGATGAATCTCATCCAACTCCTCACCGAGCAGCGAGCCTACGAAGGAATTACTCACTCCCGGTGGGGAGCATCATGGAATTGGCGATGGAGACAAGGTTGTCAGAATCGCGATTTTGAATCAGATAGGAGCTCCGATGGTAGGATTTCAAATCGTAGAATCTTCACTATCTGAATCATAGAAACGTAGATTCTATGAAGTAAAATCGTAGAATCAGAGGGGTTAGTTTGGATCATAAAGTCGTACAATCGAATAACACAATCGCGATTCTAACAACCTTGGATGGAGAAGGGTTGGTGATGATGAAGAACGAAGATCCCCCTCTCCGGAGCCCCAAACGGACTCCAGATCTGGCCTCCCGATGAAGAACAGGAGGTGACGGCGGCTCCGTCTCGTGGGTCGTGATAATTCTTTCTCCTTGATTTTTTCCTGGAAAAATAGGATTTTATAGCGTTGGTTTCAAGGTTTGTGGGGCCACGAGGTGGCGACAACCCACCTGGGTGCACTTGTTGAGGGGGGCGCACCCTGGTGGCTTGTGCCCACCTAGGTGCCTCTCTCTGGCAGGTCTTGGCTCCAGAAATTCTCTTTTATTGTATAAAAATTCCTCGCAAAGTTTCATTCCATTTTGAGAACTTTTATTTCTGCACAAAAACAACACCACGGTAGTTCCGCTGAAAACAGCGTCAGTCCAGGGTTAGTTTCATTCATATCATGCAAAATTAGAGTCCAAAACAAGAGGAAAAGTGTGAGGAAAAGTAGATACATTGGAGACGTATGAAGAATATCACAGGCAGAGGATCGGGACCCGCCGACAGCTGTGGGTTTCCTCCCTCGCCGCCGATGACCGCGTGAACAATGTACCTAGTCCCTTAGACACCCCGGCCGAAGGGATTCGGTCGAATCTGTGACTAGCTGTGAGTAGAGAGAGAGAGTCGCTACCGCTATCTTTTTTAGATCTGGAGAGGATGAGAGAATGAAGAGAGCAACTCTAGTAAAGCAAGCGCTCAGGCTCCTGCCTATATATAGTGGAGTGATTATATTTTTCTCTCTCCACAACAAGCGTTTCAATTTGTGTACGTGGCATTAAAGAAAAGAAACTCTATTTTAACGTGACTAACTACACGACGCACTTTGTACTGTACTGTACTACTCCTACTTACTAGTACTACTAGTAGTATTGTTCACTTGTGCTCCCTGGTCCTCCAATCATTGAGCAACCCCATGGGTAAATAAACATATAGTACTAGTACAATTTGTATAGAATGAACAAGCTTGAACTATTTTGGCTTTGAGATATCGATGGTACAGCTTGACCACATTGCATCAATGGACTCAATACTTTGAAGTAACGTATACATATAAACACATGCACAGTTTACATTCTAAATCGCTAGCAAAAGCTTGAATTGTATTTGTTTACATGTACCACCTTTTTCTTTTGGTTTTCTGCTCCATGGCACAATTCATCGATACAAAATTATACTAGGAGTATTTAAAAGTTGAGGGCGGGGCTTTTCCCGGGCTGTACGCGCGGAAGTTTTCGTGTAGCCGGTTTGGCAGAGAGGCGAGGAGGATGAGGTACTAGCGGATTCAAATAACTGTTGGAAAGGCAGGGCTATGTGATTTCACGGCTCGTTACTACTGGAAAGATGGGGTCTTGTGATATGACTACTCATTATAGTCATTATTACTGTGACGCTACGAACGAGGTGATGCCCCCCTTTCGTTCCCCACTCTAATCTTGTGCATGACACCTCGACCCTGGTGTTGGCTCTCCCACATGTCAGCGACATAAGAAGGAGAAAGGAATCATGCGGTATATTGGTCCCCATTGTATTTCGTGTCAAATTTTAACTATAGATTGAACTAACAAAATGTTCATGCATGTTACCAAAAATTATATCATTCAAAACTATGTTCAAATACGAATCCGATGACATAATTTTTGTTGACATGCATTAACATTTTATTAGCTAAATCTTTGGTCAAAATTTGGCACAAACTACAAAGGTGACCTATAAACCAGGATGGAGATAGTATGTAGTACTTGTATATACTACTACTCACGTCGGAGGAGTGCGAAACACGGCAGCCCAGTGAACCAGCAGGCGATAGGCCATAGAAAACAATGTGGTGATATGGCCATAAAAAACAATGTACTATCATGGGAACGGATTTGACAGTAGCGATGGGGCGTACGTAGGAGAGGGCAGAGTCCTAACTATGGTGAAGTTGTACACTCGGTTTTAGAAGTTCAGGCCCCTCTCGGAGGAGGTAAAAGGCCTACATCTCGGTGTTGTGGGAGCTCTGTTGATTGGAGTATGAGTTACAGAGGGTGCGAACCCTTGTGCCAGAGGGGAGGGGTGGCTTATATAGAGTGCGCCGACCCCTTGCTACCCTTAGTTACACAGGGATTCAATGAGAGTTAAATCCTGAACCTTACTGGTAACGCCCGTATTAAATGATCTTTATGTCGATGAAGTGAATGCCTGACCGTTGCCATCCACAATTGACTCTAGGCCTTCTGTACTCCAAGTGGATTCTTGTATGGTTGAGTGGAATTGGAATAACTGAGTGAGATATTTTGTCGAGTGGATTACGCTTCATGGGGATTTCAGTCGGTATCTTCTGTTGAACTTTATAGGCCTTGGACTCTTCTGTAGCGTCCTTGGGTAGGGCGTCTAGGTCATGCCTAAGACCCTACCCTAGGTACATGTCATCGTCATTAGCCCCCAAATGGATTGAGGACCGAGTGAAGAAGGGCTGAAGTTGATTCCGACCTGATGCAATGTCCCAGAGACATCTTAGGGGCCAGGAAGTATATCAGGTATTTTATCCCTTTGTTAGTCACCTCGATCGATTTTGGCTTCTTCATCTTCTGAGTGAAGTAAGGAACATATCGCATGAGCAGATTCGATTTGCAAATCTCCAATTGATCGACTACTTTGCGGAGCCCGGATTTCACGGGATTCGAAATTTGGGGAAGCGCTCGGGTCGGGATGCGGCACGGTAAGCTGGGCAGGCGGAGAGGGACTCCTCGATCCTCGTGGTGCCTTTTTTGCCACGTATCGATTCGGCGTCTATTGTAGGATGCGCCAGGATTGCATGGGCCCAGGAGTCAGCCACTCGGATGTGTGGCCATATAAGGCACTGCTGCCGATGCGTGGAACAGTGCTCGCCATTTGCCCCCTCTCCTCTGCTTCTCCACCTTGTCTTCCCCAGCGACTCGCACCTCAGCCCACTCCTCTCGAGCTCCGCAGCAATGGCGAAGGACAAGACTAAGGCTCTGGAGCATGCAAAGAAGTCGACGACTAAGGGCAAGAAGTCGGTGAAGGGGTCGACCTCGCGATTCGCTTTGCTGCCTGGTTGGATCCACGGGGATTGGATTCGCTCCTCTGTCATGGAGGAGGATCTGGAGAATCTCACCGCCGATGGCCTGATTGCAGAGGGGTCATGGAGGTTGCCGGAGAGGCAGAGCGAGCCCGAGCCGTGCGAGGGTGAGCATGTTCTCCTCACAACACATGTCGATCGAGGTTTCTCTTTGCCCCCTCACTCATTCTTCCGAGGCTTCTTGAATTTCGTTGGTGCTCAGATCCACCATTTTCCTCCCAACACCATCTCTTATCTTGATGCATTCGTTTCGATGTGCCAAAACTTCTTAGAGTGCCAGCCACATTGGGGACTGTTTAAGAACATCTTCACTTGCCGATCTCAGTCAGTGAAGAAAGCTAATCTGACTGACGAGAGGACGCATGTGATCCAAATGTGTGGGGGCTAGGGATCCAGATGATAGGTAGGAGCTCTTTTCCTCCTATGACCTTTCCTGAATCAGTTAGGGGGTGGCAGTCGACTTGGTTTTACTGCAAGGATATCCCGACTCCTGGTCAGTCGACTGGTCTTCCCCCTTTCTCTCTGGAGAGACTCTGCACCCCTCATTCATTGAGTGTATCCGCAGAGGAGAAGGGTGAGATAGCTATTCTGGTTGACACGGTCATTGCGCTAGTCCAGGGTGGAGTGGCCGGCATGGATCTGTTGGAGGTGTTCCTCAGTCGACGCATCCAACCTTTGCAGATGTACTCGGGCCCAGAATACACCGGTCGGACCCACCCGGAGGAGGTCAGTGAGGAGACGGTGGCTCAGTTGCTGTGAAGCATGACTGGCAATAAGGATAACCCCCGCAGAGCCAAGAGGATCTTGCCATTCGACGCCAACAATGCCCCAGATGATGCCAGGCACGATTTGTCAAGTGTTTATGTCTTGTATTCTCCAATACGCAATTATTCTGGGATCCGACTGATATTTGTGACTTGTGTCTTGCAGGTTTTCATGAAGATGTACTCGCCTGTACCAGACAGAGAGCACCACCTTGGAGGAGTAGAAAGCAAGGATGAAAGCACCAACATTGAATATGCTGATGACAGCGACGATGATAGCGATGACTCTGACGACCGTGAGGAGGTCAAGTCACCACCATGTTCTGAGTGCCGCTCCAAGCAATCACAAGATCCTGCAGGTGGCCGCGGCAAGGCGGCGGCATCAAGTGCGAGGATTCCAAAGTGCACTCGAACGTCAACTCCAGAGCCGACTAAGAAGACCAAACTGGAAGCCAAAGTCGCTCCACACAAACCCCAGAAGGCTTTGCCCAGGATCAAGGGTGTGCCCGTCGCTTCGACGTAAGTGTTCCTTTTCCTTCCCCTTCATTGCTGTTGTGGACCTTCTTGTTTGTTTGACCGAATTAGATTTTGGATCCCCAAGGCCGCTACTTCAGGGACGTCCCACATGGAGATTGATGATGAGCAGGCTGATGCGGACACCGCAGACATGGCCACTTCTCAAGCAGGTACGAGATTGCAGACATGCTCACGCTTTATCAATTGTTGTGGTGGTCGACTAGAATCTCATTATCGAGTGCTTGCAGTACCATTAGATGTAATCCAGCTTCCAGACGACGATGAGGATGAGCCTCCAAAAAATGCAGGGGGAAGAGGCAGAGCCTCGTTCATCTTGCGGGGCCAGAGCAAGAGAACGCCTTCGAGTCAGACGTCTCACCCGCCAACTGAACCCGTCGTCCAAGAACTTGGTGGCTCGTCTCAAATTGGTGTTTCCTTGTTGTCCCACTGTCGACTGCTCAACCTCCGGTGACGGCCTCTCAAACCGCCGGTCCGACTAGCAGCCTCAAATGTTGACATCCAGCTTCATCATCAATTCCTGAGTCGATTGGACTCGGTCTTCATCACGTCCCGGAGGGCCAAACTGGAGCTGCCAAGGAGGCCATGATCCAAGCAGGCCTGATGATGGAGAGGATGAAGGTGGTGTATGAGAATAGCAATGCTGCTTATGATGCCAGTTCTGCCCTTGAGACCCACGTTCGAGTAAGTACGATTATAAGTTGATTTTCGATTGGTTTTTCAATCTGAACCTTGCTCTGCTAGGATATGCTATCTGAAAACTGCTACTTTATTATTCGTAAGATGTCTGTGGATGAGCGTTTTGGAACCTTTAATGTGCGTCTATCATGGATCTGTGCTTTGCATCTGTACACCCACAGGGTGTTTTCTTTTTCTGCATAGTTCTTCCACTCGAGTCAGTCAGGTCGTGTCGAGTGACTTCCTGGTCCAGTGGGGGCCCGCTGAGTGCACCCACTGGGTGTAGTCCCCGAGATCACCGTCAAGTGTTTGATTCGGCGGGGGTGTGTAGAATATGTTGGTTTGCTGCTCGTCACTCGGGTCAGTCGGGCCGTGTCGAGTGGGTTCTTGTTCCAGTGGGGGCACGCTAAGTGCACCCACTGGGTGTAGTCCCCGAGACCGCCATCGACTGTGGGCAGTCGGCGGGGGTCCGAGAACAAGGATTTTTTTTCTCTCCCACTCGGTCTGGGCAGACCATACTAAGTGGGAAATCAAACCAGTGGGGGCACACTGAGTGCACCCACTGGGTGTAGTCCCCAAGACTGCCCGTCAAATGTTTGATTCGGCGGTGGTCTTAGAACTTCTCTGATAATCAGCAGTCTAAATTTGCTCTTCCCACTCGGAAGTGAAGGATCTTTTCTTTTTTTTCAACTGAATTAACTTTTTACTGATCACAGAAATCTTGTGAACTTGGGACTCAGTATGCTGCTTTGGAGAAGGAGAAGATCCAACTCCAACTTGATTTGGAGCTTGCGAAGAAGAAGGCTCGGGATGAAGTGAAGACCATGGGAGGTAATGTCTTTCTGACTGTATGCTTTGATATTCCTTCTTTTCCATCCTTTGAACCGAGTGAATCCACTCGAAGAGATGTGCATAGTGAAAACCGTCAACTCCAAGCACGACTGAAGAATGTTAATTCTTTAGACACCAGGAAGCAAGCATTGGAGAAGAAGGGAATTGATTTTGCGGGGGCACAGAAGGTAGCGCGTGAGAAGACTGAACTAGCCGAGAAAAAACTAGCTTCAATCGGCAAATTGGAAGAGGAAAATACCAATCTGAAGACTCCTATCGACGAGGCGAAGAAAGAAGCCACACAACTGAAATAAGAGAAGGTAGCCCTGGCTGACAAGGTGGATGAGCTCACTCAAAAGAGGGATGAGTTGGAGTTTTACTTGGGAGGTCTTGCCAATAAGTTCTACATCATGCTTAAAGGTATCTTTATTCATCCGAGTGAATCCAGAAAACTTTTATATAATTCTACTGTCTACTCATTTTTCTCCCTCGTGCTGAGTTCTGTCAGGATTTTGAGTAGGAGACTAAGCGGATCGAACCAGGCTTGGACCCCACTATGTCACTCGTCAAAGATGAAGCCGCGATGAATGTAATGCGATTTGAAGCTCGTCTTGAGGTGTCTTGGGGTACATTGCTCGATTAAAGGTTGCATTGTCAAAGATAGACCAAGAGTTGTGGTCGGAGGACAGACTTTAGAATGACCTCGAGTCATTGATGGTCTGGCTTAATGAAATTCCTAGTCGAGTGCAGGCGTGGAAGAAATAAGCTGCTCGCTGCGGAGCCGGCGTGGCTATTTCACTCGTTAGAGTCCATTGTAAGGATGCTAAGGAAGAAAAACTGAAGGCTCTCCAAGTGGCAAACACGAAGAAACTCCAGTTCCAATCCTTCATGGAGACCTTTATTGAAGCAGCCACTCGCATAGCTGACGGCATCAACTTGGACACCTTCGTCGAGCCAGCGAGTCCTCCTCCTGCCGAGTGAAGAAAAAACTTTAATGATCTAAACTTATTTGCCTTGGAATGCTGAGTGATCTTGTAACCATTAAACTCTTTTGGGCCTGACGCCCGAGTACTTTTGCTCGCGGTTCTAAAACTTGTTGGATTTATCCGAACTTGATGGTTTTATCCAGATATTGCTTTCTTGTTTCCAGGATGTTTTGTGTGATCGGATTTTTTGACTTAGGCGAAGCTGGTTCGTGGCTAAGCTTCCGAGTGGGAGGATTACTCTCCACTCGGAGTAGTTTTGAAACTTAGGCGAAACTATTTCGCGGCTAAGCCCCCGAGTGGGAGGATTGCTCTCCACTCGGAGTAGTTTTGTAACTTACGCGAAAATGGTTCGAGGCTAAGCCCCCAAGTGGGAGGATTGCTCTCCACTTGGAGTAGTTTTGTAGCTTAGGCGAGTACGGGATCGCTGCTAAGCCCCCGAGTGGGAGGATTGCTCTCCAGTCGGAGTTGTGTTGTAACTTAGGCGAGTATGGGTTCGCAGCTAAGCCCCCAAGTGGGAGGATTGCTCTCCACTCAGAGTAGTTTTGTA